>NW_025764753.1:0-92015 GCF_019669845.1 Emericellopsis atlantica | reverse complement strand
CCGTAGGATTTGCACCAAAGCTAGCTGGATTTAAACGACATGCAGACTTAGCGCCTTTAGCGTCAACGCATAACTTTTGAACTCGTCCTCCGTAGCAATGCGCTCAAACCATTCGCGCAGATAGTGAGCACTAGCCATCAAGATGGCCGTGATTGGCTTCTGATATTGTCACGGTCCTCGCTCAGACACGGCATGGTGGTGCTTCGCTCCCCTTGAACCACAAACGCAGACGAAAAATGCAGTCGACCGTGCCCACGTTTGGCCTTATCAACGGCAAGTGGAGACTAATGGAGTGGCCAAAACAACCTTGTTCACAAACTAAACTATCTTTAAGGTGCTGGGTCCTTGGTAAATTACCTCGTGGAGCCCATAAGACCCCACAGCCTAGCGAGAGCCCGCCCCAGGCGAGGACAGGCTCTTATCACGTAATTGGTATGCAGTACGGAGTACTGTTCAACAGTTCAACGCCCTGACGACGCGACTTTCACGCTACTATTCTGGCTTGATGTTTAGACAGCATCATGGACTGATTGGGTCTCTAGAGGATGGTTGTCACTATCATTTGTCCCGTCTCTGAAATCGTGCCTTGACGCCAGTCATGATCGACAAAAAGTACGATGGCATCTCCTCCTCCGCTGGCGCCTGAACACATATCTCAAACTCCCTGAGCAGAACCACAGCCATCTTCCACACCATCATCTCGGCCAGGTGTCTCCCGGGGCAGGACCTGGCACCGCCACCCCATCCCAGGCTGTACATGTCCATTGTCTTTGCGCGCTGCTCATCACCTAGCCATCTGCTAGGCTCGAAAGTCGCCGGATCTGGTCCGCACACGTCCGGATTCCGATGCAGGGCAATGGGGTTGCATCCGACCGTCGTCCCGGCCGGGATATCGTAGCCATGCAGGCGGGCCCCCGAGCCTGGGACGACGCGTGGTAGCGCCATGGACACCACGGGGTACAGGCGTCTTGATTCCTTGAGGACGGCGTGCAAGATGGGTGTCTTGTCCGCCTGGTCGTACGAGGGGTACCTGTTCAGCTGACGCAGCTCATCCGCCAGCTGCTGCTGTACCTCTGGGTGCTCGCCCAGGGCCGTCATCAGGGACGTCAATGTCGACGCCATGGTCTCGTGCCCGGCCCCAAAGTTGGTCATAATCATCTTGCGCAGGTACGCCTCTGTAAACTCGGGTCGGTCTTGATGGAGCTGCACAAGATCGGCTGCGAGATCTGTGCGCGCGTCCTTTTGCCCCTGCTTCATCACCTTGATCCTCTGCCCAATCTTTTGGCCCACAGCCTGCCTCCTGTCAGTTTTCTCCTAGTCAAGGAGCTTCGACGAACCATGGGTACTCACTGGGAAGAAGGGCCGGAATTTGGGTGGCGCGTCAAAGTTGATGCCCCAGATCCTACTGAACGCCCGCCCAACCGGCATGGACAGAGACTCGAGCTTGGGGACTAGGGGAAACAAGCCCAGGACGGATTTGCGCCTCCACGCATTGTAGGCATGGACGCTCGTTCCTCGATCGCTCTCCTTCTCCAACATGCCCGGCGACCATGACACGACCACGGCACCGAGGCACTCGACGACGAGGAGGTGCATCCACTCCTTGAGGTCGATTTCGTTGCCGTGCAGCGAGCGAAGCTTCTTGACCACGCGTTTCATGACCACGTCCACGCTCCCCTCGTGGCGAAGCACATTGTTAGGTCGGTAGACTGGCCCAATCAGCCGACGCTGGAGACGGTATCGCTTCATGTCTCCCTCGGAGAGCAGATCGAGCTCGTCTGGCCAGGTCACCTGGAGGTGCCTGTCAACCTGAAGCGGACGGATGAGGGCTGTTGCGACTGTTCGCCATCAGCATGTGTGAGGACCAGGCGCAGAAGCCACACAGGCAAGGCTCGACTACTTACGGTAAAACTCTGACTTCTCAAAGCCACTCCCACTGCTGTAGATTGTCCTAAACGCCTCCTTGCTGTTGAACCAGATCTCATTGGGCCCTACCCTCACAGCTGGCCCGTAGCGCCCATGCAGCGTCTTTCCCAGCTCCGCCACACGGCCATTCTTCACGTGCCATGCGAGCCAGATGTTGGACAGTGACGCCGCCCATGGGCCGGGGACTCTGGCCAAGGGGTGAAGGAATGCATTGTACACGCATAATAGGAGAATCCAGGTGCCGAGAAGGATCGCGACCGCGAGAATTGCCCTCGTGGTACCGCCAAGGATCCAGAGCAGAGCGTCGATTGCCGGTAGAGTTGTCATGATGGTCGCAAAGCGAAGCGGCAGCGATGCGCATGGCAGAGTCTCATTGTTCGATAAGGACCAAAGGTGAGCATGTCCAGCGCCCTGAATTGTGGCCTTGGGTGATGTCAATGCTTCAATGTTCCAAGATGGCGATGATCATGGTGAGTTCAAAGCGGGGCGAACGCTGATGGAGGAAATTTCTTATCATTAGGAAGTCACACGCGAACCAGCGCGACACCAATTTTGATCATTCACCATTAAAATCTGCCAGCACCAGACGACGCAGCCTTGCGACGACGCGCGCTTCACTACCGTGAACTCCCACTAGCGGAACTGTCCACCTCGCATGATCAATTTAAAGTCACAACTAGCGACTGCTCGACACCAACATGAAGTCACATTCAGAGTGGACTTGAGTCTATTCATCTACTGATCAGGTCGCTATGGGCGGAGGAAGCCTGTGCTTTGTCATCCTGCCCCAGTCCTCAATTGGCGTCAGCTTGACCGGCAGCTCCTCCAAGACAGGGCCCATGTCGATCTTGAAGGGCTTCTCAGGCGACTCGTTGTAGTGCGTGTAGGCTTTGTGCATCTGCGCCACGAGCTGGTCGGCGTCAATGTTCGACCTCTGCTTCATGGCCACGCTGATCTTGTCGCAAAAGTCGTCCACCGTCTGGTGCTCATACCCAATCGGCCTCTCCCACGCGCGCGACAGCTTGGCGGCCAACTCGTGCAGGTGCACCGTCTCCGGGCCACCAACGGCAATGTTGCGTCCAGCAAGGTCGGGGCGGTCAATGGCCGCGACCATGAGCTGCGCAATGTCGTGATGGCAGATCCAGGACACCTCGAGCTCTGGCTTGTGGCAGTAGACAATGGTCTGGCGCTCGGCGATTGGGGGGTACGCCCAGCCTTCGAGGAGATTGTCTAGAAAGACCACTGGCTGGATGGAGATGACGGGGAGGCCCTGGTCCCGCAGGATGTTTCGAATGTCGATTCGATCGTCTTGCGCCTCGATACCGCGCTTTTCCTCGGGCACCGGCATGCTCGTGTTGAAAACCACCAGGCGGACGGACGACGACTTCTTGGCAGCCTGGGCGATGGCTCGCGCAGCATCCAGGATGGGCTCCGTCGGCTGGAAGGACGTAGACGGCAGGTTGAGGAATATCACTTCGGCTGTGGCGCAGACATTGTCGAGGGCCGCCTGATCAGCAAAGTCGGCGGCACATGTCTCGATGGGCTTGCCGTCAATCTCTATCGGCTTGGGGTTGCGGCCAACAGCGACGGGATCATGACCAGTCCGTGCGAGTACAGCGACCTGCGCTGCGCCTTGGACTCCTGTGGCACCGAATACGACTACTCGTGTCATGGTGAGAGGCTGGTGTTTGGTGGTAGGATGCCTACATACGCTTAGCTTCTTAAAGCGGCCATCGGACACTTATCAGCGACTGCCATTGAAAGCAGTGCTCTATCGAGGCGGCAATCAATTTCCGCTGGATATCCTATTGTCCTGGCGCTCTCAATGAGAATGAAAAAGCAGTCGGGAAACCTTATGCGAGCTGAGCTTCTCCGCACTCAACATCCGCCCCCCGGATCGGCGCTTCCCCAGACTGGGCGGCATCTAGCCAAGATGAGAGCTATTCAAGAAGTTTAAAACGTGGGGTAAAGGGGAAACCTGTATCGAAGAGCTATCATAGTGGCCCGGGTCTCAACAGCCGCTGGCAGAGCGTATTCTAATTGAGAAGCTTAAAGACCGCCGATCGCTAGGGTAACATCAAATTCAAGTCGGTCAGACGAGCTTCCTCATCAGCATCTTCCTGCCGACGAAGAATCTGAACATGGCTGTACCGGTTCATGGCTCTCGCGTCTCTGACGCTGATGATATCCGAGACATGTCCAAAACCGCCCACCACGAAGAGGTTGAGAATGCCCACGCAGTATACACGCCCACGGGCGAGGAGGATCCCAATGACGGCAAACTGACAAAGGAGGTCATCTTGGCCTACATTGTGCGTTTATCAGCATCTTTGCCCGAATTTTGACGGTGGCTAACGGTAGCAGGCCATGTGCGGACAGATCAACGCCTACATCATGTCCATGCTGATACCAGCAACCACCCTCCCCATGATCAACGCCGAGCTTGGACCAGACCCGAATTCGACCTGGATCACCTTGAACTGGACTTTTGGCGCCTCCATGATCGTCTCGATTGGTGGCCGTCTGTCGGACATTTTTGGTCGACGGTACTTTATGATGACGGGCGCCATCATCTCCATCTGCGGCGCGCTTGTGGGTGCCAACGGGCGCTCCATCAACATGATGATTGCCTCTGGCGCTCTCTTTGGTGTCGGCTCTGGGTTCCAAGAGCTTTGCTACGCCTGCGTCCAGGAGCTCGTGCCGAATCGATATCGCATAGCCGCTGTGGGTGGCTTGGACGTCAGCCTGGCCATCGCCTTCTCCAGTCCCGTCATCAGCTACGCCTTCATTGCATACCAGGACATTGGATGGCGAGGCGCCTACTGGTATCTTTTCTCGTTCCACTGCATGGCGTTCATTCTCCTCTTCCTTTTCTACACGCCCCCGGACTTTGAGACGAAGCACCGTGCAGATGGCAAGACCAAGTGGCAGCTGGTCAAGCAGATGGACTGGGTCGGCGTCTTGCTCTTCCTGAGCGGTGGCGCACTGTTTCTCATTGGAGTGAACTTTGGCGGTCGAACGTATCCGTGGACGCACCCAGGAACACTGGCGCCCATCATCATTGGCGGATGCTGCTTCATTGCTGTCGGCTTCTGGTGCTCGTACGCCAAGCTGGAGTATCCGCTCTTCCCACCCAAGCTCTTCAGGAAGGTTCGCGAGTAAGTCTTGACGGTGTGACACCCTCGATGTCTATTTCGCTGACATGAAAAGGTTCGACATGGTCATTGTGGTTTGTTTTGTAGGTGGAATGCTCTACTACAGCATGAACGTTCTCTGGCCTCGTCAGTCGCAGGCGTTTTTCATCCCCGAGGACGATATAATCATGCGTGGCGTGTACGCCATGATCTTTTCGTGTGGCACATGGAGTACGTCGCGTCGCCACTCCCTTCTTACTTGTCCTGCCTGATGCTGACCCGTTTACGCAGCGGCTGGCCTCGTAGTGGTCTTCGTCTGCTCGCGCCTCCATCACGAGAAGTGGCAGCTGGTCGGGTTTACTGTTGCGCAGACAGCTCTGATCGGGTCCATGGCATCTGTGGGTGCCAACGACGAGGCGCAGGCCATTGCCACGGTCGTGCTGGCTGCCACCACCATCACGCCGCCGCAACTGCTGTCTTTTACCATGTTGTCGTTCGGCCTGGAGGACCAGAGCGACCTGGGCGTCGCTGTCGGCCTCGCCGGCACATTCCGACTGTTTGGTGGTGCCGTTGCGACGGCCATTTATACGGCCATTTACTCCAACCGCTTCAACGAGGTCCTCCCGTCGACCATGACGGATGCGATTGAGAATGCGGGCGTCGAGTACTCGGACAGTCTTCTCCAACAGCTCATCACCGCAGCGGCAACCAACACCCGAGCAGCGTATGAAGCAGTCGCCGGCTCATCACCCGCACTCGTCCGCGAGGCGGAGAATGCTGCGCGCCAGGCCTATGTCCAGGGTTTCAGGCTGGTTTACCTCATTGCCATTGCGTTTGGCGTCCTGGCTATCACCGCAGCGGCCTGCACCGTCAGTACGGACAGGCGCAAGAAGAACAACGAGAGGGCTGTCATTACAATGACCGAGGCGAAGAAGAGGGATCATATGCTGCAAGACAAGACGGCTGCTTGAGTTTGGGCGGGGGAAATTGCAACTTTCCAGTGCAAATGGTAATTCGAAATCGCTATGATATGGTATCTTCAATAATTACCGTCCCCGTCTCGCTACTCCGTGCAAAGTCACCTTGCTTACCCCGACCCGATGGGGATCTTCGGTCATTTCTGGACTTGGTTCGCCGTGACCTGCAGTTCCTTGCCGTACTTTTGCATGGCGAGCTCCTTGTCGCACTTGAGGCAATACCAGTGCGTCTTCTCCCACCAGTGCCTGCGGTTGGGCAGAGGCCACCAGAACACATTCATAAACTTGGTCTTGCCCTCGCTGCGGCCCTGTACCCGTGTCTGCGTGTCCCGGTTGCATTGAGGGCAGTGTACCCACTGCGGCCTGACGTCGAGCTTCTCGAGGGGAACGATGTTCTTGCCGGCTGGCTCTGGACCAGACACGCCATTGGGGGCATCGTTGAGGGTGGCGGCGGTCGCATCGCTGGGTGTATCTTGGGGAGGATCGAGAGCGGGATCCTGAGGGACGACGCTCTGCGGTTCTTGGGCCCGAGGCCTTTCAGTGAAGCCCTGGCCAGGGACGTAGCCTGGTGGCCAGTCGCTGCGCGGTTGGTTAGCTGCCTTGTGGCATGATGAAAGACACCAATGGGTGGGGTTGGGGGAAGCTCACCCTTCCTGAGGAGGAGCCGCGCCAGTATCGACTTTGGACATGATCGTAGGCCAACTGTTCCACGTAGAGACCTTCTGGTTGCAGTAGATTGGAGTGAACTTTCGTCAGACCACGGGGGCACATGACTGATCTTAAATGCCCGTTCTCTACACGCATGTTTGCCGACTCGACCCTACCATTGGCGATCTACGCTCGTGAAGCTGGACTATGCGAATGACGTCTATTGCTTCCTTCGCCTTGTGGGGGCCAGGAACGGATTCACCACTCACGAGGTACGGGAACCGATCTAAGGGATCAGCTATTGGATTGTGCGTATAGGCATCGGCATGATTGGCGGATGGGCAAATAAGCTCAGCATGCCGCTGGGTAAGCATTCGAGGCGGAGCCAGTCAGCCCAATTGCGATGAAAACATGAACGAAGGACTGGAGACAGCGTCCTCGCGACACTTGGAGCGAACGAGCAGCCAGTCGCCGAGGCTGCCTGCGGAACGAGAAGACCAATGAGATGCTGGCCTTGTGAACAACGAAGTCGACATGGCAAATGAAAGGGCCGCAACGTGAAGAAACCGTTTTAGATTGGCCCAAAATATTTATTTATATTGTCGGAAACGGGAACACCAACGACGATTTTCCCCAGCAATAAAGCTATGAAATTAGTAAAAGTCCTATATGTGGCTAACACCTCGATTCTATCCTAGCTTTCATTCGTCTAGAACAAGCTTTTCTTTTTTTCACAACGTGTTACAACCCGCGCATTGCGACGCCATACGCTCGTGATGTCCACCGCCCCCGGGTAGGCAGGTGCAGGTGCGGCAACTTGCTTGTACTCGAACGACAACAGCAACAGCGAGGAGAAGGAGAATTGTCGTCCTTCATCTCAGTGCTTAATATTTTTACTCGCTTCAGCCAATACAATCTCGGGCCAAATCGACGAACATTGACTCGAACATCAAACGACAGCACTCAATCACACATCGAATGCAGGCAGGGGGAAGCGACACGCTCTTGGGGGTTGAACTTTGCGACCAACATCAGCCAGCCGGCCGCGGCGCGTCTCACTGAGCCGACTGCAGCAGCACTTCTTTCAAAGTCCAGTCGGTTTCTTGCAGGGTGCAGACGCTGCACATTCCAACAAAGGTGCCTAAGCGTCCGTGAGAGGTAACGGCAGCAGAATGCATCGGCACCAATTCGCGGTCTGCGCCAGACGGCATGTCACTCTCACGTTTGCGGGTGCTTGTGGTGGGAGCGAGGCCTTTCGATGCATCGATGATTGAGCGCGCGCAAGACTCAAGTCACTCAGCAGCCTCGCCGTCCAACAAACAATCGGACCAGGCTGGCTTTATCGACTTTAATAAAATTAGTCATTGCTAGGGGCCTGCATACCCGTCAGATCCCTGCAATGGGTGCCTGCTGCCAACTGGCACACTGCACGCGACACGGGTACACTGAAGGAACCGACAGAACACGATCCCGACACTTTGTCAACATGAACTGCCACGATTCATCTTTCGACGCAAAATTCGAACCGTCATTATGCGGGCGTACAATCAGCTCGCCATTGCTGTGGGACGACATGTCAATTTGGAGCGGGAACGAACAATCCGTGGCCTTTGAACCGATGCTGCAGCAGATGCATGTGCCCAGAAACACCTGCCAGAATGGCGACAGCAGGACGTACGCCTTCACCGGAGCCAAGACTACTTGAACGTGTCCCTGCGGACCACGTACGTGTACGTACCCCTGCTGTGCTGCCCAAGAGACGGAAATCATCGCTTTATCTCGGTCTTCCTGCAGGCCCAAGCTTCGAAAGCTTCCTCGCCTTAAGTTAGGAACGACGCAGGTTGGCAGCACCCTCCGCGTGGCACTGCCTCAAGCTGTCAAGCACACTGGATGTCAATGGGACTGAGGTTTTGGATGCACGTATCGTTGCCCGAGGGAAGCCGAGTCAGTACCGTCGCAGGCTACAAGAATGGGCAGGACTGGACCCAAGCCATCTGGTACGAGACCGTTTAGAAAAGCGCGAGGCCCGCCGTCTTCACCACAGATGCAACAATAAGCGACAGCAAGCGAGCAGCGCATACAATGAACCGCAGGCAGGATGACTTAGTCGCCAACGCCAAGAGATTGCTTATCGAACAAGTGGGCATGCACAGTAAAATAAAGGCCAACACACTTATTTCGATGCAATTTTGGAACGCAGGGCTCGCATGCGCGGCTGGGGTCACAAGCGCTCCGCCATCAACTTTAACACACATGCTTATTTCGACCTGCCTCTTTCGTCCGAGCTAGCGAGGAAGCGCATGCAAAGAAGCAACAGAAGGCTAGGAGCTGAGAGGGACGGACATGTAAAGGGGGGACTAAGACTTGTTCAGAAAGCTTGGCTTTATCTTATGTGGGTGGCGGCCGAAGCTTGGCTTGCGGGGGTGGACCCGTTTCCAGTCAATAAGGTTGACGGCGCCTATCCAGCGTGACTACCAAGGCCGCGTCTGAGCCGCAGCCAAGGCGATAGAACATGTCCGAAGCCAGTGATAGGCTTGTCTGGAACTTCTCTCGCTGGTCCTCACCCCAGGGTCTGCAAAGGTGCCAAAGGATCCTCCTCCCCCAGACCACACTCGGTCACGCTCGAGACTGTCTGCCAAGCTTCGGGGGCCGATGAATGAGGCTTGGTATTGATAACAATTTGGTCATGCAGTTGCCACCTTCCACATCTATCAGGGGCGAGCTGGGTGACTGGCTTGAACCCGCTGGCATCTGACTGATGGGGGTGTTTTGTTGGCGCAGAAGCGCGGGTGCTTAAAGTCAAGGCACTCCCGCAGCACAAGCCCCATCTTCCTCCTCCGAGTCCCTGATTGCCCGGTTCCTCTCTTTTCTGTCATCGGTCTGCGCAAAAAATTACGAGAGTTCTGTCCAGTGTTTGTTAGTTACCCTTCAAGGCAGGCCTCTTACTATAATCGTCGTTCAACGTCAGTCATTATGGCTGAACAAGCCCCCAAGGCAAGCTTTGGCAGGCAAGTCTGGCTCATGGTGGCGCCAGACGCCGGCAAAGACGACGATGGCCGCGACAACTTCAACTCACGAGGTCAATATGTCCTTTGCGCCATTGGTGGTGCAGTCGGTCTCGGCAATCTGCTTCGCTTCCCCTCGGTCGTCTTCAACAACCACGGTCTCCAATTCTTCATCCCCTACTTCATCGCCCTATTCTTTATCGGTATCCCCATCCTGACACTCGAGGTCGTCATTGGACAAGCCTACCGTGCGGGCTGTGTCGGCGCGTGGAACAGCGTCAGCCATCGCGCCAAGGGCGTTGGTCTGTCCATGGTGTTCAACGGATATACTGTCGTGACCTACTACGTGGCCATCTTGGCGTGGGCTATGGTTTACTTCCGCCACTCCTTCACGAGCCCGCTGCCATGGTCCGATATGAACGCACCCGATTTCTTCCTGAACAATGTTGTCAAGAACCCGGCGCCCATTGGCGACAAGACCAAAGAGATGATCTCCTACCCCGGCACTGGCGTCGTCGGTGAGACGCTCGGATGGGCCATTTTCACTTGGTTCATCTGCTGGATGTGTACATTCAAGGGTGTTGGCCTGACTGGACGCGCCATCTACGTGACCATGGCACTGCCCCTGGTCATGATCGCCCTGCTGGCTATTCGGTCCCTGTCCTTGCCCAATGCCTCGGATGGCTTCAGGCTCTATTTGGGTGTTTGGCGCACCGAATCCATCAGTGGTGCCCAAGTCTGGCAGGACTCCTTTGGACAAATGTTCTTCTCCATCGGTGTCGGTTTCGGATACTTCGTCTCGTACGCCTCATACGCCTCCAAGCACTCTAACGCCGTCCAGGATGCCTTCATCATTGCCCTGAGTAACTCGGCTATCGAAATCGTCTCTGCGCTGGCGGTCATGGGTGTTGTTGGATTCCTGGGCCTGAAGCCTTCGGAAGAGGAGCGTCTCTCCACCTTCAGCTCTGGGTTCTTCACCTACCCGACCGCTCTCGCCGAGATGCCTGGTTCCAACTTCTTCTCCGTCATCTTTTTCCTTACACTGTGGCTTCTCGGTGTCACATGTGTCTTCGCACTTTTTGAAGTTATGACGACCATGGTCTGCGACTCTGATTGTGTAATGGTTACGCCTAACCGTTGCGCCATGGGCAAAAGATCAGGCATTGATCGAATGACGAGCGATCAATACAGGCGTAATAGCTGCTTATAGGGGGTTACGAGGGACTAGGTCGTAACATTAGCTCCCCTCCTCTAAGAGGTCGTCCCGACCTCCTAGGCTCTCCACGCACTAGCCTCGCTAGCGCGATCCTAGTAGCTACTAACCCCTAAGGCGTTCCGCAATAGTTATGCCTAAGCTATTCGCGCGGAGCCTTATTAGTAGCGGGGCTCGAACAATAGACCTCGAATAATAGGCCCCTACTTAACCGGGCTACTAGCTCTTTTCGATTAAATTATAACGGTTACGCTTAACCGTTGCGCTATGGGCAAAAGATCAGGCATTGATCGAATGACGAGCGATCAATACAGGCGTAATAGCTGCTTATAGGGGGTTACGAGGGACTAGGTCGTAACAGATTGGGGCAAGAAGTGGCCTCGCTGGTCCATTGTCAGCATTATTGCCGTCGTGTCGTTCTTAATCTCCATCATTTACACTAGCGAGGTGGGCTTTAACCTGTTGGATGCTGTCGACACGTTTGTGAACGACATTGCCCTGTTCTTCACCGTCTTCACCGAGTGTTTCTTCGTGACCACCATCTACCGATGGAGGGATCCTGTGGATCAGATTGGTCCCATTGGATACTGGACCTACAATGGCGGTTACGTCCTCTCCAACTTCGTTGGCCTGCTCGTTGGCCACCTTGTCAGTCCCTCTGCAGGTGCTGGTGCAGGTTTTGGTCTCTTCATCGTCAGCGTCATCGCCAGTGTGCTGCTCAGCAGGACGCCCACCGTCGGAGCTCCTCGCTTTTTCGCCAAGAACGCTTTCCTGAGCCGCTTCTGGTACGCCGCCTTCTACTGTGTAAGTTGTCACCGCTACCGCTCAAGATGGATCGTAAGCTAATGTCTCTCGCAACAGGGCAACCAATTCCGCCGCGACATCAACCACGCTGTCCTCACAGGCAAGAACTGGAAGCTCCACTGGGCATGGCCTGTCCTCCTCAAATACATCACAGGACCCGCTGTCCTCCTGGTCTGGACGTTTGCGTACCCCAAGTTCATCAACAACAATCACTACAATGACCCGCCCTTCCTGTACTCCTTCATCATCATGCACCTGGTCGTCATCTTCATCGTCACGTTCTTCATATTCCCCAGATGGTTGAACTTCCTTATTCCGGAGACCAGGAGGAATGATGGCAAGTTTTCGGTCATGCCTCAGGTTGCCATTGGCGAGACCCCTATCATCTCGCGCAACGACGAGGAGGGCTTCGAAGACAGGAGCAGCGTCAGTGGCGGCGTGACTGGCGTGCACAACTCTGGCATGACCCAGGAGAAGAGCGCGGCGTACTGAATGGCCTGTCATGCTCGGACGACTGCAACGTTTGTTCACGAGTCTAACATCCATAGGATTGAACCGTATCTTAGCATATTGTATGCATCAATAGGATATTACTTTGGAAATTGGCCCAATCTCACTCGTGCACCTTTCTCTCTGCTCGTGAGCCACAGCTTCTGACGCTGCCCTCTGAGTGATTGTCGCGCACTTGATCCCTCCAGGGACCATGCCAACCACGGAGACCAGATCGCTGTTGCTGCGTTCTCTACAACAATACTGTTTTTCAACGAGATCATTTCTGATATTAGTAAGCTTCTCATTCGCTGCGTTAGACGAGTAATATGTCCGTGTGAGGCACAGCGCGGAGAAGAGGGGGCCGCCTGCATCTCACATTCTTGCTTAAGTCTGAGGTCCAGAAATGAACATAAGCGACAATGGATACTTGAAACAACTCAAAGGCCATGTGGGACTTCCTAGAAGATTGATATGTCCACGTTATGTCGACCCTGAACTCAACTTTGACCGCTTTGGCCCGACGAGCCTACGGGTATGTCTTATCTTTGGGCGGTTGGATCCGGACAGTCTCTGCCTTGGCCTTCAGAAGGGGTGCCTGCAACGAGCAGCAAATGTCTCTCATAGCGACAGATACCATCCGTCTCTTACAGGACGGCGACTGGGCTGGTTTGCGCGGCCGTTTTGCTCTGCCTTTGCGACTACTCCTGACCGAGACCGCGCTGAGGAAAGGATGGCAGGTGATCACTGCCACGACCGGTCCGATCGAGCGGGTTGGGCGACCCTCCATCAAAACAACAATGTTCTTGCCCACTGCCAAGATTCCGGTGTACTTTGCCCGAGCTAACTTGGCCGTGGTCCTTCGGATGTGGCCCTCAGGCCGGCTCCTTGGCCTCCAGGTCAGCCCACTCCTGGCAGCGGGCTTCGGGGTCGCCTGGCAATGTCCTCCATATACAGAGGATGGGTATGCAAGAGAGACAGACATTGAGCTAGGGTCGAAGTTGGAAGTCCCGGGGATATTTTGCCTACCGAAGCACACTGGTCCCCATGCTTGTGTCGTCTTTTTGGCAGGCTCAGGACCCTGTGACCGAGACTCGAGCGTCGGCTCTCTGAAACCCTTCAAAGATCTGGCGCTGGGTCTTGCGCAGAAAGGCATTGCATCCATACGATTCGACAAAGTCACGTTGAGACACGGCCAAAAGTTCAGGAACAGATCGTCTTTCACAATAGCCGACGAATACTTCGACCAAGCCAATGCTGCTCTCAACTATGCGTCTCAACATCCAGAGATTGAATCAGGCCGGATCTTCTTACTCGGCCACAGTCTCGGTGCCACCGTTGTTCCACACCTGGCCCAAGTTGACAACCGAATCCGCGGGATCGTTCTTCTGGCACCACCCAGCGAGACCATGTACAAATCCTACGCCCGACAACTTCGGTACTTTGCTTCACTGGACAGTGATTTAGTCGAATCCACACAAGAGCTCATTGCGGAGGCCGAGAAGAAATCAGACGCCGCGGACAGACTCGGCCCAGATTCAACTACCGCTCCTCGCGACCTCCCGTTCGGTCTGCCTGCCTGTTATTGGAACAGTTGTCGTGAGCTTGACCCCATCGGCACTTGCCAGGCAATGGACAAGCCGATCTTATTGCTGCAAGGCTCTCGTGATTATCAAGTGACAGTGGAGGATGATTTCACGGTCTGGAAGAGGGAGCTTCGTTCCAAGCAAGACGTGGTGCTGAGCGTGCTTGAAGGCCTTGATCATTGCTTCGTTCGAGGAGAGGGTCTATCGGTTCCCGCGGACTACGATAACGCAGGAAACATGGATGCAACCGCTATTGAAAACATCAGAAAGTGGATCGTGAGTACGTGTGGTGGTTCGCAAAGCGGTACATAAATTTGAGCTCTCTGCATGCATCACGTCAAGTGGTTCTCAGGCCGTGGAGGACTGTCCCCAAAACTGGTACTACTGTATCGTATTTGATGGCGCCGTCACTTTGAATTATGCCCGCGATCATACCTCAGCATTGCTTGCAAGAGGACTGCAGCACCCAAGGCGCAGTCTTCATCGCTCGTCCACTCCTCCGGGTGATGGCTGATTCCACCTTTGCTTGGCACAAAGATCATGGCCGTGGGAACGTGCTTACTTGTGTTGACGCTGTCGTGCCCAGCGCCGCTCGTCATATCTCGAAATAATTCGCTGCTTCCTAGGACTCCCGCTGCTGACGTCCGGACTGCGTTGATACATCCTTGGTCGAAATGAACAGCCGGAGAATGGTAGTCTGTGGCCCATGTGACTTCCATCGGCAAGGTTCCTGCGGAGGGCGGCGTGCAGCCCTCAACATCACGCCCCTGGGCAATAGCAGCGAAATCACGCTTCAGTTTCTGCTCGACCTCCGTTACGATAGCATCAGACTTTGAGCGTATGTCGAGAGAGAAACGAACATGGCTCGGAATGACGTTGACACTCCCTGGCTGAAGCGTCAAGATGCCAGTAGAAGCCAGCGCCCCCGAGTTGTTTGCGACAACGTTTGAGTGGTTTATCATGCGGGCTGCCACCAGAAGGGCATCTCCTCTTGCGTCCATTGGAGTGGTGCCAGTGTGTGCGGCTAAGGTGAACGTCAGTCTACCATCTCGATCGGGCAGTGTGCAAGCCTACCTCTGCCCTTGACCACGACGGTGAACCATTTGTAGGCTTGAGCGCCATTCACGACACCGATCTTCTGTTGATTGTTCTCAAGGATGGGGCCTTGCTCAATGTGCAGCTCAAAATGAGCAGCCATCGGCGTTGCTTCAGGCGTTGCAGGCCTGGGACCCAGATAACCTATCCTTTCGAGCTCGGATCTCACCGTTGAGCCGCTGCCGCCGACATCTTGCGACGCATAGGCTTTCTCTAGTGGAACGACGCCCGCCCAGACACCCGAGGAAATCATAGTGATCGGGAAACGAGCCCCCTCTTCGCTGGGCACAGGGTGTTAATTCAGCAACGGCTTGTCCTTTGCTAGCTTACCTAGTCCAATTGACGAGCCCGATGGGATGGTCGGTCTGAATATCGTTCTCCTGTAGAACCCGCAAGCCCTCAAGTCCGGCCATGACTCCGAGAATCCCATCATAGCGCCCACCAGTTGGCTGCGTATCCAAATGAGACCCAGCGTAAATAGGTGGGAGATCTGGATTGGTGCCGGGGCGGACCGCGAAAATGTTACCCATCTCGTCTACCGTCACATTGCATCCAAGACTCTTGGCTTCCTCGACGAACCAGTCTCGGACCGCCTTGTCTGCGTCTGTGAGCGCGAGACGTTTCATGCCCGTGTCAATGACAGCGCTGAGAAATGTCAGCGTGGCGGATGGGAACTGGTGCCAGCAATTGAGGGCCGCACAGCCGACGGGACTCACCTTCCCCATCGTTCGCCTTGGCCCCATTGGCATGTGTCGTGTAGCTGCTGCATCATTCGGTCTCGTCTCACTTTGAGAGTGGCGATGTGGTCCTCCGTCATGCTTGATGTGTGTAGGGCGGATGTAATCGTCGCACATGGCATCGCACGTGGATATTGCCATGCTTTCCGTGAGAAGAGCCCGAATCGGCCAGCGATTCGCTTTGTGCGCAGCATTTCGGAGTGCTTTTCTAGAAATATCCGCGTTCACCCAGAGCACCGTGGCTCACTTGAGACTCCAACTTGCGGTTGAAGAATGAGGAGTGAGGAGTGAGGATGGGGGAGGGAGGATGGGGAAGATGCAAGCAGAATTCAAGTGACGTCAGTAGATGCAGCTCCACGATACTGAGATCAAGTGAACATCCGCATGATTGTTTTTGACGATGGCATGGTGTACTTGTCATGACTTCGCAGCAGAGCATGTTTGAAGGCACAAAACAAAATATCAAGTGAAGTCAAAGACTGACAGAGGATGATATCGCACGTCTTCCTGGCCACCTTAGTCACGTCCTTTTGGCCACAGCACTACGGTCAACCAAACCCATGGACAAGAATGAAACGAAGGTACCCTGATGGCACGAGTAATGATGCACGCTTTCCGTTCAAGTCTGTTGCTAAAGTAAAGCCATGACGACCGATGGGCACTGAGCATACTTATACAGCAGTCAAGAACCACCCTTTCGACGCCTTTGGATCCGAACATTGAGTCCTGTTGGCTTCCTCAAAAAGCCCTCGCGGGTCTCCATCACTTCCTGCTCGAGGAACACATCATACCTCTTGATCCATGTGGCTGCAATCAGCTTCATCTGGATCTCAGCCAAGTTCCTCCCGACGCAGGATCGCGGGCCATGACTGAAGGGGATGAAAGCCTTCTTCATCTCAGCCGTCGGGTTTTCCCACCGGCTCGGGTTGAACTGATCCGCATCTTCTCCCCAGATCGACTTGTCATGATGGACCGTGTACGTGGGTACACTCAAGACTGACCCAGGACCATAGTGGCGCCCCCGGATCGTAACACCTGCTGAGTTCGGGGGGACTTCTCTCGGGAGGCCTATGCCGGAGGTTGAATGGTGACGAAGTGTTTCGCTAATGACCTGCTCCAGGTACGGAAGGCTCTTGACCTGCTCGTACATGGGGACGTCCACGTCGTCTGGGACAGCTGCATCAAGCTCCTGTTGAAGCTTGGCCAAGACACCCTCTGTCTTGACCACGTGGTATAGCAGCGCGCATGATGAGTTGGACGTCGTGTCGCTGCCCGCGATCAACTGCGTCAGCGCCTCCGCTGTCAGTTCCTCGCGCCCCAGTGGCTGTCCATCTTCATCCTTGCCCTGCACAAGTCGCGCAAGCAGGTCTTGGCGACTAATGTCGGGAGGATTCTCGAGTCTGTCAGAGACGCGAGCGATGGCGATACCAGCCAGGCGCTCTACAGCCTCAAGGCCTTTGGAGAAGAACGGGTCCGGCAGGTAGCGTGCATACGGCTTGAGGAAGGGCATGATGCCAAGGGTTGCCGAGACCTCGCCACGACGGTTGATGATCTCGACGGCGGGAGCGTACAGTGGTGGGCTTGTGGGGGTCGTCCTGATCTCCGCAATGTCGGCGCCAGAGGTGAGCATTCCAAATGGTTTTCCGAATGCCAAGTCAGCTATCGTGTCAAATGCGAGATAATTGACTGTGCTTCGGGTCAGTGTCAGGAGAGGCCGTGAGTGGAAGCCAACGTACACCATGACAGGCAATCGAGCCGAGCCGAGTGCTGACTGTGGGGCGATAGCTTGATCAGCTTGTCCCATTGCCTGACAAACTCTTCCAAGTTCTGTCGAAGATATGGCTCGAACTCTGTCACGGACTTGGGCGCAAAGATGTGCGAGACGAGCTTCCTCTTGCGCGTATGCTCAGCGCGGTCCCTAGTGTTGAAGAGGCCGCGACGGATGGACACAAATGCGTCGTAGAAATCACTATAGTTATAATCAGACAAGCCGGCCTTGACATTGATCCGTTAGACACGTGCGATGGCCACTCACGATTTGAGGAAGCCATTGCCATGACCATAAATGGTGTTGATTGCATCTGCGTCTGCGATGCTGACATGGTTCGGCGCGATGCGAACCACCGGACCCAGTTTCCGGTGCATGTCATGCACGATGGCAAATCTCTTCCCTCTCCTGCACACCGACAGCAGCCAGATGTTTGAGAAGGCGGCCGTGGGAGGTCCAGGGATCCCTCTTAGGTGTGCATTGTCGGTGAGGTATGGTGTCACATAGTACACCGTAACCAGCACGACAATCGCGACGACGGCCACCCATGGCGTCGAGAGGGTAGTCAAAATGGACATGGTGCGATTGTCATTCCTGTCAATCAGTCTTGCCGAGCGTTGTCGCTGATATTCCTGTGTCGCTTGATAAGTAACGCAGTGGACGACGTGGTGAAGGACGCCTTTTATTTCTGCGTCGCGGACTTTGCGGGAATCGCGGCCCTCGACGCGTCCAATCGCCACGGGCTATGCCATCCCCGCCCACCTCCACATCTTGTCCTGTGCGTGCTGTTTCTACGCAGACGTACGGACTATCGAACAACCAGGCACTGATCTGGAGTCCTGGATGTTCCCCGCGTCTCCCCTCCCCCACCTCCATGTTGGAGGACGGATGACTGCGTAGTGGCCATGGCGGAGCGAGAAATAAACCTGGGGACCCGGGAGGTCGCAGACGGCTTTCTTCCCCACTGTGTGGAAGCTGCTAAGATTCGGCAAATCGAGTCGGCTGTGCCCGCCATGGATTCGGCAATTCGCAACGGGTTATTTTGGCGTAGTCGTTGGTACATGTTAAGCATGATATTGGCTTGCGTTTACGTATAAATAATCAATTCTTGCTATGGAGTGCCCTCCAGATGACGTACATGTGTATATGAATGACGTTCTGGGTCTGCATATAGGGTGTGAGCAAATATCAAAGGAACCCATGAAGTATGAGCAAAGTTACAATAGCCATCTTAGTGGGCTGGCTGGCTGGCTTGGATCAGAAAGGCACGGGAATGTTGCGCTCGAGGTACCCGAGCCACTTGGGCAGCCTACGCTTTGAAGGCGCATCAGTCGATCGTTGCAAGTCCTCGATGGCACTGGCCCACTTCACCAGCTTGTCCTCCGCCCAGGCTGTTTGCATGATGCCGAGGCCAAAGGGCATGCCTGAATCAGCTGAGTAACCACCTGGAATCGTGATGACGGGGTAGCCAGCCTGTGCTGCGATCTGTGGTGCCTGTGCAACCTGTGGTGGCACGAGCAGCCCCGAGAGCTGCTTTCCGTTGTAGGAGAGGGCGTCGTCAATACCCTGGCGGCAGGAGGTCTGGCAAAAATTCAACGCTTGCCAGTATGTCTCGTTCCGCTCGCCATTTGTCGCTAGAGACGCGAGGAAGCCGTCCTGGCCTGACGCAAAGGCGGGAATACCCTTGCCATCTGCGTATGGAAAGCCGCCCTCTGAACCATCAAAGTCTTCATTGTACTGAACAATGTCGGCTAGGTTCTTGACGTTTGTGTTGTTCACCTCCGACAAGTACGTTTCAACGTTACGGTAGAAGTCGACCTTGATGTAGGTGTACTCGGATTCGTTTGGGTAGCCGCGCGTGGTGCCATAGTCCCAGTTCCAGCCATCGGGCGAGACCAAGATTTCATAGTTGGTGATTTCCGTGCCGTTGATAATGGTGGCACCAGCAGACTTGATGAGATCCAAGAGGTCGAGGAGTTGGCTCTTCATGTCGTCGTCGGCATAGACCCAGAAGCTCTCCCAGGGCAAGCCAAAGACAGCATCCTTCAGAGCTGTCTTGTTCGTCAGATAGGGCGCATAGCCGCAGGGAGGCGTCTTTCCCTTCTGTGCCAGAGTGTAGTTGTCGCGCTTGTCGACTCCGTAGATGGCGTCGAGTACAAGAGTGGCGTCCGTGACGGTGCGAGCAAGTACACCAACTGAGTCTTGGTGCTCGCTCTCCGGGATGACACCGGCTCTTGATGTCAGGCCAACCGTGGGTTTCAAGCCGACGAGAGCATTCCTGTTGGCCGGGTTGATGACACTGCCGTCGGTCTCGGTGCCAAGTGAGAAGGCTATCGCGTTGGCCGCGACGCCAACAGCCGAGCCGGACGAGCTGCCGCCAGGGTTCACGGTGAAGTTGTACGAGCTTCGGACCTGGCCTCCTCGAGCTGAGTACCCCTCGGAGTAGTCGTTGCTGCGCATGTCCGCCCACTCACTCAGAGTCGCCTTGGCAAACAGAACAGCGCCGCTGTCGCGCAGCTTCTTCACGACGTGTGCATCGCGGGGAACAATGTTGCCAAGAATCGTCCAGCTACCGGCGGTGGTTTCCATGCTGTCCTTGCTGCCAATGTTGTCCTTGACGGTGAAGGGAATGCCGTGCAAGGGGCCACGAACGTTGCCTTTCTTGCGCTCCGCATCACGCTGCGCGGCAATGGCGAACACATCAGGGTTCACCTGGAGGACAGAACTGGCGGGAGAAAGACATCAGCGGTTGCCAGGCTACAGTTAGGGTGTCAATGCGCACTCACTTGATATACTCTTGCGTCTGATATGTCCTCGTGAGGTAGCAGGCAACTAACTCGACTGACGTGAGCTGGCCATCCTCCAAGGCCTGTCGCATGTCGTTAATCGTAGCCTCCTCGAGTTTGAACCCAACACAGTCCGCCATGGGGAACAAGCCCTCCGTGCCAGCATTCTCTTGAAGCGGGAGCAGGTTCGGGTTGAAGGAGAAGGGAGGATTTGGATCACGCCCGGCGCCCAGCGCTTGAAGCGCGAGTCCCTGAAGCGCGAGCAGTGACAACTTCCAAGACATGTTGGCTTGCGACAGGTGATTGTCGAGCGGGCTGATGCGGGGGATCGTGGAAGCTTATTAATAGGCAAATGGCACTGTGAGTCTGTGAAACGTGGGACAAGACGTGTTTGCTGTGAATCAGATTATCTGCAACCAAAGGTCCAAAACTTGTTTCTGCACGTGTACAAATCAATCAGCTGGTCCCTGCCGCAGCCTGCACACGTGGAGGCCAGTCCGCCAAGGGACGAAAAATGTCTCTCTGGAACTCGTGAGACGGCTCACTCAGGTGGTAGGTACTAGGTAGGTAGATAATTTCCTGTTGTTAGTCATTAGTTACGGCGGCGTAGGTATGTAGCTGATCGTAGCTCTACCTGAAGCTCGCGTGGAGCCCTTTTGCAGAAGACAGAAACCCCATGTCGATCGCCGCTGTAGGGAGCCTAAAGGCAATGTCTCATTGGGCAGCAGAACCCTGAGTGTGGCAGTGACACACGGCTGAGTCTCCGGAATTAATACATTGGCGTGCGCGATGCATCCGGTTCTGCCGAGAGCCGGCTAGCAAATCTAGACCTTGGTCCCCAGACCGCGTACAGTACGGACATGGAATGATCAATAATGCAATGGAATGCGGAATGTGGGAGCAAGCCAAGCAAAACGTTCAGCTGTCAGTGCACGACAGGGGTTTTGGTGGCTTGGCTTCATTCATGTTGCTGATGAATGCTCGCAGTTCACCGTGAGTAACTCTGTAGGTGGGCGCGCCATGCACAACAATCAAATTCTTTCCAGCCGAGAAGCACCGTAGACATTTACTACGACACGCGGACAATTCTAACTAGTGGAACTAGACGCTTGTGATGCGGCATGCGCATTCGATTCCCGGCGAGCAGAGACCTCTTTCACCTGGAAGTCAACGTGTATCAAGATGCCATTGACACTGTTATCGCTCTGGTCGTCACCGAACTTGTTCCGGGTTCGAAAATTCCCAAACCCTTGCGCCGATGCCTCGTGTTCGTTCTCGCGCAAGTGATCCTGTCTGCCATCGTACGCCGAGCGCAAGTTGAGAGAATGCAGGGCTATGTCGCCTCGCTGACTAGTAGACTGATCGCCGTATCTCGAGTGGCCCTTGGTGTCGTCTTCGCTAAGGATGTTCCGGCGAAGAACGAACTTGTCGATGAAAGGTTTGACTCCAGGTACGGAGAGGGCAACGAGAGTGGCGCCGATTTCGGTGACCTCGATGGCGAGCATTGGATCGTCTGTTGCGAGTGTTAGTGTCTCAACCTCGATCAGGAGTTTTCAGAATAATCACGTACAAGCCCAGGACATGTCCACATTCCATTGCCCCTCAATAACAAAGACGAGCCGAGTGACGGATATCCCAATGACACTGCCTGCTGTCAGCATCGACCGAGCAACCCCTGATCTTGGAAAGAAACTCACAGAATTCCCGGGAGAAGAATCCCACCCAGCTGGATCTTCTTCTTGCGCGAGATGTTGAGCATCCTGATCATGAGGACAGGAATACCAAAGAGAAACAGATCGCAGGCCAGGGAGACGGCCGAGTTCACGCTGTACACGAGACCCCACTGCAAGCATCTGTACTTGTCGTAGTCTGGCTGGAAAGTATAAGGCCAGAGGCCTGTGACGGGTATGCAGTGGAGGATGATCAGGAAGAGCTGTGAAATATAGCCGATAATCATGATCGCAAAGACAATCTTGATGGCTAGCAAAAATCGCGGGTTGACCGAGCACAGCCGATGGTAGAACGCCAAGCCAGAAAGCCGGCAGAGCAGCAACGAAGTCGTGTAGAGGATGTGCGCGACAAAATCGAGGACTTCCGTCCTCTGTATGGTTGGCATATCGAGGACATATTGTATGTAGTCAAAATGTCGACCGGACCCCAACCGGATCAATTTGATGCACAACCCAACAAAGGGAATAAATAACACCTGTTACACGTCACATTGACGGTTAGCCAATGTTCGCAACCACGATAAGAAAAGACACCGTCGGCAGTCAACGTTGGGAGATGATCCCTAACACGCGTGTACTCGACCGCGACGGAAGTATATCATATTAAGGAGGAGGGCTATATTACCCAAGAGGCCACAGTCAGACAATCATCGAGACCGAATCGATGGAGGAGGAAGGCTCGCGAGAAGAGTCGAACGGCAACGACACAACTGGCGAAAATGGTGACAAAGATGATGCCAACAATGGCAGACGCGTCTTTGCTTTGATTCAGATACTGGGCTGTGATTCCGGGAGGAACCCTCCCGTCGGCAATCGCTTGAGTAACCAAGGGGTCAGACATTCTGGCTGTGAAGAGGATAATGTAACATGGCGGCAGCCGTCAAATATGGTGCTTCATTGAGGGATGTGGCCACATGCCGGGACACAAGCCAAGAGTCGTAGATATATCTTTTAAGAAACCCAATGCCGACGCGGGTGTCGTCAGGTGCCTACTGATGAGAGGCCTCTAGATTCTGTCCTTTCGAGACTTTCACTAATAATACCTTACCGGTGCCTGCCGTCCTTACGCTCGAAATGGGCCCACCTCCCGCATTGTGTGTCAACTTTGTGGTGGTGGTGGCCACCATCAGCTGGGAGCCCTTGGTTCAGCTTTGCGGTATTAAGACAAAGTGTTACACATAGTCCCTAGGGAGCCCGAGAAAGTTCCGACCCTGGAGGCTGGTGCATTCTTTCCTATCCGAGCATGAGTGTGCTGCTCAATCCGGGTGGAGCGTGGAGGATCACAATCGTTTTTGGTTTTGACTTTTGCGAGGGGTGAATACATAGCTCACAGTCCACCGCTGCACTTACTGTGCCTTTATTAGTGCAGGTCAAGTCTTCCAGACCGACCCATCAATAAGGCCGTCGAGACTCTAGACCCGCGGCGCTGCATCCTCGTTACTCTGTCCGTCCATGTATGTTCCAGTCGTCTGGGTACCGCCTGGTGTCAAACGACTACGTACTACGTATGCGACGTAACCAACAACCCAAAAGGGTGTTCAAGTACACGGGCTGCATTAGCCGCACTTTAGCAGATAGTGTAGAGCCAATCAACGAAGCCAATTCCTCTGATCTCTCGCTAGCGCGCACTTCACGCCCGTGGGCCGTAGCCCAATACGTACGCAGTGCACCCGTCGGGCGTTGTCAAATTACTCCGTATTGCGCGCTCTGCCGAGGAATAATAATTAGAGTTTGCTCACCCGATCTGACGACCCTCGAAGCCGACAACTCACACGATACATGGCTATCATGACAACGAGCGCCGCACATGGTAAACATTGCGCGTGCTGCGGCTGGTCTTCTGGGGCCGTAGGGAGCACGGATCTGAGTTGGCGAACAAAGGCACTGCATGTGGTTTTTTTTTTGTCTTTTTTGCACAATAATGATCATACCCGACGCAAGGCAATCTCGGATTCTGCAGCGCTCTGCCAGGGGGGCCGAGAGTTGACGCTAGCGCTGTAGATCTTTGATGTGTGCCTCACGATGGCGTTACCTAGGTCTCGGAAGATATGAAAGGGGTCAATGCAAGACGGCTCATTCTCAATGGTACCATATGTGCGGCTTATTAATTCCAAAATTCTCGATTGGTTCCTTTTGCCCAATCGTATTTCCAAGCGTCCGTCACATTATCCTGGTGTCTAAATCACCAGCTCTGTACTCCCCGTGATCGAACTGCTGCTCGCAAAGACTCGACGGGGACAACCAAGTCGAAGAAGTAAAGTATCGTCAAAGGCATGGACTTCGCGAGTCTCTTTCAGTCAAACAAGTCAAGGCTGGGAACATTTCAACACCTCAGGACATTGAACACAAAGTCGCCGCAGGGTAGTCAAATAGCATAGCACATGGCATACTCGAAATAGACTGTGCATTCGACTAAACAGGGCAGAAACCAGACGCCTAGAATTACGTGCATCGCACGGGAAAAATCAGTACACGTACACGAAATAAGGATTCGTCTTGTCGGTGACATCTGGCCCGTCCAGAGACGCGTGTTCTCCCAGAGAGCCAGAAGCCGTGGGCTCCATCGACAGCAGAGCGACCTTACTCTTGTTGCGGTACCCGTACAAGATCCTCAGCAGTATAGTAACAATGACCGCACCACCGCAGACGCCAAAGACGACGATCTTGGCGGGTATGTAGTCCGGAGCGTCCGCAGCGCGAAACGTTTGCGGAGCAATAATGTTGGCTATCGAGAAGCCAATGGCCACAATAGCATTGGTCGTGACCCTCTTGGTGTACCCTTGCACATTGGCACCCGCCAGCGCGTAGACGAGGGCGAGAGGCGCGACATCAAAGTTGATGAGATAAATGCCTGCGAGGGAGCGTGCCTGGCTACCGTTGAAAAAGGACATGAGTGCGGCGCCGATCAGTGTCGGCACCATGAGGCAGCAAATGGCCAGCCACCGCGGGAACCTATACAGGATTGCAAAAGTACCCATGATTGTGGCAAACACCGACACCGCACCAGATGGCATGTTCAGCAGGGCGGACTGCTTCGTGGTATATCCAAAGTTGCGAATCAGCGTTGCCGAGAACGTGGTGATGATGCCCGAGGGGATGACGATGAGGACGGTGTTCACAAATAGAAGCCACACCTGAAGGTCTGAGATGGCTTCCCACATACCGGCCATGTGGAATGTCTTTCTGCCGTTGCCACCCTGATCACGCAACAGGCTCTCCTGCAAGCTGGCCTTCTCCTCTTCCGTGAGCCACTTGGCGGTGAAAAGCGAGGAGGGCATCCAGAAGGTGACAGTCATGCCGACGAGGAGGTTGAAGGCACCCACCGCGAGAAACATGATGCGCCATGATTCGAAGCCGGACGTCGATTTTCCCGATTGGGCGGCACAGGAGATGAGTCCTCCCATCGTTTGCCCCAGGCCGAGGCCGCAGTACCAGAGACCAGTCCGCGGGGTTGCCTGTTGGCGCGTGTACCACTGCGACGTGATCATGATGAGAGCAGGGGTGATGACGGCCTCGAACATGCCGAGTAGAGTTCGAACAGCAGTGGCGCCCGGAAAGTCCTGCACAGCAGCCGTGCAGCAGATGGTGACTCCCCACAGGATGACGTTGACGCCGAGAACCTTGCTCACGGGGAGTCTCTGGATGAGGTATCCTTGAGGGAACTCGGCGATTGCGTAGCCGATGAAAAAGGCCGTGGCCATCCACGAAAAGTCGTTTCCCTGGAAGCCAAGCGACTCGGAGAAGCCCATGATGTTGGCGTAATTGACGAGTACCTTGTCCAGGAATTGCAGAAAGTAGCACAGGAGCATGAGAGGGACAATATGGTAGTCCACTTTGCGGACGACGCTCTTGAGACACAATTCTGAGGAGCCATCCTCAACGCCCGGGGCTGATGTAGACTCCTTGAGGGTCATCTTCTGATCCGTAGTTGGTGAAGACATTGGCGGAAGTGAGATCTGCGTGAGACTGGAGCATCAGCGCCCTGTCGATGACGGTAGAGGAGGTAGGTCGCGCGTGTGGGATGCTTACACACGTTCTCTTGTCGCTGGTCAAGTCGTTTGTTGGATCTCGCGTAGGGAAAAAGACTAGGACATGGTTTTGCTTATATCTCCTCGTATGTGGCGTGCAATGCTCTGCTGTGTGACGTTGAAGCAGGGTCACCGATAAGGATCCAGGATTCCAGCCTCCAATCTCGAGACCTCAAGGGAGCCGTCGCGTGTCAGCACAGCTTGGCAATTCAATCGTAGTCGTGAGATAGGCGCATGGCAGAGCTACGGCGTCGTTCGATGCGACGAGCCGCAGCTTACAGACGAATACTGGAACCGGATACTCAGAGAGAAGGTCTGCGATAGCATCGATAGTTCATGGTTGTCGCGCTGACAGGAGCGCGCCACCGAGGCTTCAGCCATCATCCGCGCCCCTTGCGACGCCGTCGGAAATGAGGATGCCCATGTCCAAGCTAAACTGGTTGCGGTCATTATTAAGCCACAGATAACGGCACTCGTCGCCTCGTTTCCCGGGAGTTTGCGCCCCCCAGACGGCGACATTGCATAAAGCAAGTATTCATTAGGCGGGTTCACGGTCACGCGACAGATCCCCGTCGCTTCGGTGAAGCTGCGCGCAATCGAGGCCATCCACTCGCTGCTCTCAAGCGCGTTAGTGAGCGAGCAGTGATGTGACCCTTTGCGCGTCCAGCAATTGTCTGTTGACGATGATCCGCGCTTCGTGCGGGCTGACCTGCCGTGCAGCGCACTCGCGGACTTGTCCAACAGAGTATTGATTATTTTACCTGCCAATGTTCTCGATGCGCTGCACAAGGAGGCGAGGATAAACAAGACCAACTGACTGTTCGAGTTCAATCGGAGACGCATCTTGTACTCAGATTCACACTCTCGCCACCGCCAGACACCATCATGCCGAGCAAAACCCAGCCCGACACCAAATTGTCCGTAGCGGTCATCGGCTCCGGCCTAGGTGGCCTATCTGCGGCCATCTCCCTTCGTCGCGCAGGCCATCAAGTCGTCCTATACGAGCGATATGACTTTGGCGGCGAGGTGGGCGCCTCTCTGTCCGTGGCATCCAACGGGTCGCGCTTCTTGGAAGAATGGAACATCGACATCGCAGCCGCCAAGCCAGTCGTCCTTCGGAAACTAATTCGCCATGATTGGAAGACGGGTGAGATCCAGGGCACGTATCCGCTGGGAGACTATCGCGAACGATTCGGCACTGACTACAATAACTTTCATCGCATAGACCTGCATCAGCATCTGAAGCACGCTGCCACCTCCCAGCTGGGCGAGGGTGTGCCGGCTGAGCTAAAGACGTGGCACAAGGCGGTGGACGTGGATCCTGAGCTTGGGCGCATCAAGTTTGAGAACGGCAACGAAGCAGTTCACGACATTATCATTTGCGCCGATGGCATCCGCAGTGCCATGCGTGAACGCATTGGAGTCTTGCCCCGGATCCAGCCCAGCACCTCTTGCTGCTACCGCTGCATCATTTCCGCCGACAAGCTGCGCGAGCTTGGTCTCGACGAGTACCTCAGCAACTATGCGATTGAATTCTGGGGCGGCGACGGCATTGACAAAATTGTCCTCTCCTCATGCAGCGACAACAATGTCGTGTCCTGCTACTGCTTCTACCCTGCCAGCAAAAATGACCTCAGAGAAGACGGCTGGGATATTTCAACCACAGGGGAGAATCTGGTGGCTACGTTTCCCGATCTTGACGAGAAGCTCAAGACACTGTTCCTGAATGCCGAGGACATCAAGATGTGGCGCTTGTACAACCATGAACCGTATGAATACTGGGTTCGCGGTCGGTGTGCGCTCCTTGGCGATGCCGCTCATCCCATGCTGCCCGATCAAAGCCAGGGAGCTTGCATGGCGATCGAAGACGCGGGAGCTCTTGGTATCATCTTCTCGGATCAATACAGCCATCTGAGTATTGGGGAGCAACTCAAGCTCTACGAGATGGAGCGCAAGTCCCGGGCCACGAAGCTGCAGGAAGCCAGTCGAAGAGCACGCCTTGATCTGAATGAGCGTATCGGATGGTCAAGCAAAGCGGACAAGCCTGGGAAACTGACAATAGAGGAGGTTTGCGGGTATGATATGCACCAACATGTGGCTGCCTTGGTCGCAGGCTTGTGATTTTATCAATAGGAATGTGAATATTCATACTGATTTACTTTGTCGGTCAGAAAATCACGAGGCCGCTCATCTCTTCGAACCTCATTCTCGCCCAATTGACAATCGCCCCTGTCCCCTCCAAAGCATCCCTTTGCTCCCAAACCTTCTCCACAAGATCCCTCGCGCAGTACACATACCCGAACCCATACGTTCTCTCCATGACCATGAGACGATCCTGTATGATGATCCTCTGCTCCAGCCCCTCACACGCACCACCGGCCATGACCAAGGGGAAAAGCAGGCAACCCTCCAGCGGGCTACCATACCTGATCTCCTGCACCGCTCCGAGTATCTTGTCGACGCAGCGCGGGACAAAGTCGTGCGAAAGTTTGTAGCCATCCCTGATCTGGTGAAGCCGGAGTCGGAGGGCCCATTCGTAGGCAATGGTTGCTTGAAGGGTGTCGTGGTCTGGTCGCGAGAGGGAGGTGAGGCTGGCGACGGCCTGGGAGAGACCACCATACTCAAAGCTCCAGTGATCCAACAGGTCCTCCGTCAGCGCCGTCTCCTGGAGGAAGCTGTCCTCCGACTGCGCGTCTACCCTGGTCTTGCGCTTCTGGGCGAGATTGTTGATCTTGTCAACCAGATGGAACAGTGCTTTGGGCACACCGTATACGGCGGTATCGTGATTGCTCAGACGGAAACTCAGCCTGCTCAGAAATGCAGCATTCGTATCGGCTTTTTGCATCACCGGTGGAGCGCATGTGCTCGTCGTGGTCGCACTATCAAGAAAGCGAGCCAGGTCAACGAGGAAGGCGTATTCAGAGGCCGTGTCTGTGACATCGGCCGTGGCTCTGGCAGCCATGAGGCGCTTGGCGCCCTCCAAATGGTGTTTCCATCCGGACGACTGGCCGTCCAGGATCTCATCCAGACACAGCAAGAGACACGCCGCCAAAGCAACGTCCGTTGTCTGCTGACTGGGGGTGGAAAGCATGCCAGCCAACGCCCGCGTCGCCTTGGCCTGGTGCACGAGTCCGCGCTCGCTCAGACGGGGCTGCGTTCGCTTCCAATGCGAGCCACTCAAGGCCAGTACACAGTGACGAATGGTGTCATCCGAAACAGCCATTGGTAAGATGTGGTGGATATAAGGGTTGGACACGCTCGACTGTGACGTTCGGCAGAGCGTATTAGCGACGACAGCTGAATAGTGATTGAACAAGGCTTTGTCGTCAGCAGACGTTAAATTCGGCATGAGGCTTGGAACATAGAGATTCAGAGATCCCTGGTCGGGTGAGGTCGCAGAGACCACCAGAGACTCGACTGCCGAGCCCCCAAGGGACGTGGTTGTACCGGATGCTGTTGAATCCGTGGTAAGATCCCACTGAACGTCGATCGGTGACAGACTAAAGTCAAAGAGGGCATCGTCAGCCCACGGGTCGTGTATGACGCCACCATCACTCGCTATCGCGCCGTTGTTTGTAGAACTGAGCCCTGAAAGCTGTAGAAGCGTCGAGTCCCCTTCGCAGAGTGTCTCTGTGTACTCAAAGCCGTCCATGATCGATGAATCTGTTTGAAGTAACGGGAAACTGCCGCCGCGATCGATGTCGCTCGCGTCCCTCCGTCGGTCTGAAGGCCAAACACAATCGAGCTGCAGTCTGACACAATCGCCACAGCGAGGCTTCTGCTCATCACACTTCTTCTTTCGCTTCTTGCACCTGAGGCACCCTGTCTGTACCCGTCGAATTCGTGCTTTTGTTGGAATTGGTGTGAGGCCATCTTGTTCATGACCTGTTGTCACCGAAAGGTCTTTGTGCTTTGAAGACCGAGGTTCGCACGGGACACTGAGTCGCGCACATCGGGAGCATGGTGTTTTGCCGTCACAGACTTGTTTGATCTTAGCGCACCTCATGCAGACGTTTGACTGCGTCCACCTGGGCGAGGACATGATGCGGCACGTGTTGTACGTGGTCAGTGCGGCTAAGCGTGAAATAGATGTAGGATGGAAGGGGTGAGTCGGACAGGACACGCGCGTCCCTGCATTGTACGATACCCCCCAAGCTTATCAATGCCAGCTGAGAATGCGGGGAAAGTGGATTGCCACCTATCTTCAACGTGGAAACCCGTTATCTTGATCCACAGCCGCGCCTTGGTAGCGTCGGTTAAGCGCACTTTGTGACTGGGCCACGGTATCCGGACTCGGAGAGACACGATCATGTATCACCATGAACAGGAATTGTCAGTTGGTGCGCTTGTGGGGTTGATACCATACAATCTACACAACTACCCAAGGAACTCTGTGTATAGACTTTAGCTATCATGGAGAGCGTGGCCGATGGCCCTTGCTGTGTGGTCTATGAATTCACTGGCCTGCCACAAGTCCTTGTCCATATGCATAAAAGGGTGAGGCACACCAGGGAACCTCTTCATGGTGACCTGCACCCCATTCTCGATCAGATTTCTCCCGTAGGCCTCCCCTTCGTCGCAAAGAGGGTCCGCACCGGCCGTGAATATCACAGTCGGAGCCATGTCGGCGAAGTTGTCGGCCACGAGGAGGTTGGCAAAGAGACCAGGTATCTTCTTTCGCTTCTCTGCAATCTCTTCGGGGGTTGAGCCGAGCGAGCTCCATTTTAGTCTGTCGAACCACACTAGACGACCCCAATTGAGTGTCGGCGCATGCTCGTTGCGCTGCATCGACGCAAAGGGAGAATCTGCCGCCGTCTGATACTGGCTGATGTCGTCAATGACCGGCGTGCCCACGGCTATCAAGCGAAGAGGTATGCCAGCATCGCGTGCTAAATGCCCCAATGCGAGACTGATGAATCCGCCTGCCGACACGCCGCCCACCGATAGTTTGTCCGTCAGGATGTTGAATTCTTGGGCGCCTTTTTCGAAGATGTACTTGAGTGCAGCAAAGCTGTCGGTGATGCCGCATGGAAAGGCATTTTCAGGGACTAAACGATATGCCACGTCCACCACAATCACATTTGCCTTTTTGCAGATATGTTTGCAGATGTGACTTTCGGTATCGAGATCCCCCAGTCCCCAGCCACCCCCGTGAAAGTCCAGATGAGCAGGCCAAGGCCCGGAACCCTCAGGCTCGTACACTCGCAATTGCAGTGCGACGCCCTCGTGCGTGGTGATTTCCGAGTCATATATGCGTCCCACGTCGGGTGCGGGCCCAGTGCCGTACGAGTAAAGGACTGAGTACTTTGTTCTGAGAACATCCAGGTCGATCGGTTTCAGCGGCGTGTTGGCGACATTGTCGTTGTACAGTTTCTCGAACACCGGGTCGAGCTTTCCAGCCATGGACGGGTGAATAGGCTGAAGGGCCTCGTGTTTTTGCTGATCCGACATGGCTCAATGCTTGTCGCTGAACGAAGGCTGGGCGAAGAAGTGGTTGTGTCGTGGTGATCAACTGAGTGACACCCGATGAGGGCATGGAAAACGGGATAAGTGATGATCATGCGAGTCCGAATGACGGAGCTCTGTGCAGAAACGCGGCAGTGGCGTCGTCTTTTGCAATAATGGTGTCTTGGTGGTCAGCTGATGAAGGCGCAGGTCGCGGGGATGTCGCGCATCCATGAAGCAACCAACCGTCGCATCGCGTGTTCCCCGCGCCCGCGGATGCGCTAGGCAAGCGGCGGACCGAGCAACGTGCATCTATAGCGGTCAATGAAATGTGAAGCTCCCTTAGCGTGCGTACCGATCCGACGGTCTGGAGTCGTTGGGCCAATGGTCGAGGGCATTCGGCGCGGCGCGGCAATGCTGGCAATCAGGGCCCCGGGCCCCAGGGGTCCATACTGCGATAAGCCGAGTCATATTAAGGATACAGCGCTCTGCAGCAAGTGATGAACACAAGATCCCTTCAGCCTGGACGATAGCTCGCGAACCAAAAGGCGGAATGACAATGGACAAACCTGTGCTTATTATTGGGGCGGGCGTTTGCGGCTTGACTTTGGCTCAGGCCCTGCAAAGGGTGAGTTCTGCCTTAAGGTGTATAATTGGCAACGCTTCGAAACCCAATTAGGCTGACAATCACCTCAGTCCGGCATTCCCTTTGAGGTCTTTGAGCGCGATGAGCACGTCTCGTCACGGGGCCAAGGTTGGGCGATAACTCTGCACTGGGCACTCCCTTATCTCAGGAAGATGTTGTCCGAGGAGACGATGACGGACATCGATTCCGTGCAGGTGGATCCTGATGCGGACCGCGACGGCCAAGGCAAATTTGTCTTTATCAATCTCAAAACTCTCGAACCTCGCTTTCGAATCCCGCCGAGCCAGCGACGGAGGGTCAATCGAGAAAAATTACGACGCGTCCTGCTGGATGGCGTATCGCACAAAGTGAACTGGAACAAGTCGCTGTCCAGCATATCGCAGACACCAGATGGAGTGGTGGCAACCTTTGAGGATGGTAGCCAGTTCGAAGGAAGCATAGTCGTGGGAGCGGATGGAACGAATTCGAAAACTCGCAAAATTCTCGCACCAGACAGCTACAAAAACATCAGATTGCCGGTCAAGTTCGTGGGATCGGCTGTGAAGATGACCAGCAGCCAGGTGCAGCCGCTTCGAGCCGTCGATCCTCTCTTGTTCCAAGGCTGTCACCCCGAGACAAAAGACTTTCTCTGGGTGAGCATGCTGGACACTCCAGGCGTGAATGGCACCAAGGGCACCGCCGAGGAGTTGTATCAAGTGCAAATCAATCTCTCGTGGCTGACACATCCCGAGGAAGACGACACCAAATTGAGCGATGCGGCGCGGTTAGCTGACATGAAGCGGCGTGCGCAGAGATTCCATCCTGTGCTGCGCGAGGCCGTGCAGTCTATACCCGAGGAGTCGCAAGTACTCGAGATTGTTCTTCAGGACTGGCCCTGCTACGACTGGGACAATCGAGGTGGCAGAGTTACACTGATTGGCGATGCTGCGCACGCAATGACAATGTATCGTGGAGAGGCAGCGAACCACGGCATGCTAGATGCTTGCAGACTGTGGGAGACATTGGAAGAAGTGTACAATCGAAAGATTGATGTGAATAAGGGGATTGGCGACTTCGAGGCGGAGATGAGAGAGAGAACGCGAGCGGCAGTGCTCCTGAGCCGACAGGCCTGCTATGATGCGCACGACTGGGCAGGACTAAATGAGAACTCGGCGGTTCTCAAGAAGCGAGCTATCTATGGAGCTCGCACTTGATGAGAATTTAATAGTAAACAAAGCGTTGACATGAAAAGCCTGGACAGTGACAACTAACAAAAAACAACGTAAGTATATATGTGAAAATGTGGCAAAGGCTGATTCGAGTTTGTTTATCGGAATAGAAAGTCTGATAGAGCGAACTTACCTATATAACTCTACACACTTCTCCAAATACTATCGAGTGCTGCAAAATACCTACGTATTTGCATACCATGGATAGAATTATCAAGGTGTAGGAAATGAGAGGCCGGCAAGCGTTTCCACAATGCGCGGCACACGAGATAAGAAGCCAAAGACCGGCTATCTATTGCTTTGAGTGCCCAAGCTTTGTTTCTCAAAACCTAGCGTTGCAATCGTCATAGTGCTCTTCCGATATTCAATGCTGGTTGACGCTACCTGCCGCCTGACCGTGGGTCGCACGGGCGTAGCCGTAGGGTAGCCGTGTCGCGAATCATCACAGCAGTCGCGCTCTCAGCCTCGGACACCTCAAACGCGTCGCGTTTTCTTGCACACCCGCCGTATGTGAACAGCGTTGAGCTTCGCTGCGAAACCTCTTTAGTTTGCGCGCGCACGTTGAATCGCCGTCGAATGGAGCATGCTCTCCTCCTTGCGCCGAATTTCAAGACGAGCGCTCGGTCGGACCTGGAAGCCACTCGATTTGCCCGCCAGCGGCTTTCCCAAATTAGCGCCTCATATCCCAATCGAAGAAGAGACCCTTCCGCAGTATCTGGCGTCACGTTACTACCCAGTCCGCTTGGGCGAGGTGCTCCAGGAACGATACCAAGTCGTTGGGAAGCTTGGGTACGGAGCCACTTTCAACTGTCTGGCTGGCACGCGACTTGACCCATCAACGCCATGTCGCGCTAAAGCTTTATGTTCATTCTGGCTCCATCGGGGACCAAATTGACAACGAAATTGACATGTACAAGCGTATTGAAGCTGGTCCCAAGAGACACCCAGGTTACGATGCCATCAGACCACTGCTGGGCTCATTCGACATGGACGGGCCTGATGGCAAGCACCGCCGTCTCGTGCACACTCCATTGCTTGAGAGTGTTCTCGCATTCATGGGGCGCAACCCAGTGGGTAGGCTGCCAGCCCCCCATTGTCGCTTTTGTTCTCAAGCAACTGTTCCTGGCGTTGGACTTTTTGCACTCAGAGTGTCAAGTCATACACACAGGTGCGCTGGGCAAGCAGAAGAGAACAAAACATGGGCTTACGGTTACTAGATCTTAAAGCTGACAATATCATGTTCAGCGTGGAGGACGAAAGGGTCTTTTCAGACTTGGAGCAGGCAGAGCTCATAAGCCCCAGCCCTCGAAAAGAGGTTGCGGGCAGGACAATATACACTTCCCGCCAACTACACACGGCGAAAGGGATAGGCGTACCTGTCCTATGTGATTTTGGGTCCGCCGTTCTCGGGAACATCAAGCATACGGAAGATGTCCAACCGAACGTCTACCGCGCGCCAGAAGTTATACTTGAGGCGCCATGGTCATATGAGATTGACATCTGGAACGCTGGCTGCATGGTGAGTATACATATACTTTGAGCCCGTGTTAGCTTGCCACTGACATTCGAGGTCTGGGATATCTACGAGGGCGGCCATCTTTTCAGGGGTTGGGATCCAGAACATGACACTTATCGAGCTTATCGAAGCCGAGCTCATATCTCTGAGATGATTGCGCTGCTTGGACCACCGCCAAGCGATCTCTGAACCAAGGGCAACCTTACATACAAATTCTTCACTGAGGGTGGTGAGTTTAGGTCCTCCTATACGTTGATGTCACTGACACAGGATTTTCTACAGGAGGATTTGCCCGCGGCGTGACAATCCCCGACCCAGTCACCCTGGCAGATCGTGAAGGAAACCTCGAAGGGCGAGAGAAGAAGATATTTCTGAACCTTATGGGCAAGATGCTGCAATGGGATGCGAGTAGACGTGGCTCTCCTTTAGACTTGGCCAAAGATGAGTGGATTGTACATGTACTGAACACCACTTGATGTCAGATGGATCGTCCATCGCGATGGGAGTGATGCAGGCAGCAGTTAGCAAGCCATGTTTCATCAATGGCGTTAGGCTGTCGGAGGGTTCAGCTTATTATCGTTCGCCGGTATACGCTCTTTTGCGGGGAACACGTGAAGCATTGCCGACCGAAGGATTCACGGGCCCTGACTTGCGTCTCCGATTGGGCAATCGGGCCTTGGCTTGACGTGTGCCTAGTTTTCGCATGAAGTAGGCACCACTTAGCTGCGAGAAGGATTATACTACGTAGAGATCCTTCTTGCTTGGCTGTAAGCACTAGTTCCTGAAACCTATGGGTGGCAAACCATAGGCTTCGGCGAGAATAAGCATCAAGGCGTTAATGTTGCCGACGCCCGACTATCGCATGAAGCACAGGTAACAATGGTGACACGTCTTGAGCCGGCAGATGCAATGTCATGATGCTGCCTGGAATTGTGGGATGGCCAGTTCAGCGAAACTACGTAATTGACTCTGAATGTCAAAGTCTTCACGGCCTTGGCCACAGAATCAGAGATCCGAACTCCCGATCGCGTGTATAAGTAACCCCCATTTATCCTCCGTAATGTCGACTTTCACATCGCTAGCAATTCTTCACCCTCAAGTCTTGTGAGGTAGACACTCATACACCAGTCCTCATCATGTTGTCCAACTCCCTTCTCGCTGCCGCTGGGCTCCTGGCCTTGACCAACGCTCAAACCTTTCCCATTCCCGATTTGAGCGGCGACGTTTTCTGCGATGGCACTGTCCGTCCCGATTATTCGGCATGTGACGACCTCATTCCCGAGACTTTCGACAACGCCGTCGCCGGCCCCGGATTCAACGAGGGCACCACCTGGACCAACGACGGATGCCAGCTTCGCTACATCCGTTGCGCCGGACCGGAAGGTTCTACTTTCGAGAGCGATGTGTCGGCCGACTACCCCCACATCAAACGCCAATGCGCCGAGTTTCCGGCTGGTGGCATTTTCCGCTGGGGCGACGGCTGTGTCGTCGTGCAGACAGAGGACAACCCCCTTGCCCCCGACAACAGCGCCCAGGCTACCAAGCGTGAAGTGCCTGAGAGGGAGAGCAAACTCGAACGCCGAGAGCTTGTTGCTAGCCTAGACGAGAGACAGACATGCCCAACTGTCGATTGCTACGAGTACACTGAGCAGGTCTTCATTGACAATGTCCGCGGTCTCCAGGAGCGTGTTTGCGATAACATCCTCCCTGATGGAGCTCGGTGTGATAAGACCAAGTCGGTGACCGTCACCGACACTTATACAGTCGAGTTTGGAGTTGAAGCGTCAGTCATCAAGGACGTCATCTCTGCCTCGGCGTCTTTCAGCTACTCAGAGTCCGAAGCTGTGACCGAGTCGCTGACCACCGCAATCACTGTCAACTGCGACGGGAGGAGCGGCTACATTGTTTGGTATCCTCTCATGCAGGTGAGCCGTGGCGAGTGCCGAAAGGGAACGAGCTCGGCTTGCAACGGTGTGGCTTGCTTCTCGGATGAGGTTTCGTCGTGCGAGATGCGGGTTCCCATCGTTGCTCAGGACGGGAAGCTGAGTGGTGAGTACGACGTCCAGTGCATCTGAAGCAGCTGGTCTAGTGGGTGACTGCAAATGGGAAGTGCCAGCGGGGACTGTCGATAGGAGCCGTAGATTGCATCGAATTGGATGAATAAGATGCAGTCAAATGGACTGTTGAAGAGAACGCTTGGCTGTGATCTAAACTTGGACGTGGCGAAGGATGGATGCGGTTGATACTCAAAGACAATAAAAGCTCTAATACAGATATACGGCAAAAGAGCAAACAGTAAATCTGAGTTATTATCACTAAGTGAATCTATTAAGCCTCAATGCATCCGGCCCCATCCAGGCCCAAGAGATCCTCGTCCTTGAAGCTGCAATGCCATTCGGGAATCTTACCGCCCGGAGTGGTGATATTAATGCTCCTCGCGTATATCATCGCAACTGAATTGCAGTTAGGATCAAACCCTCTGCTTGGTGGCATAACTCACATTCTCCGAACTGCAAATCTGTGAGCCTACCGTTGGGTCGAACTTGGCAGATACCATGCCCCAGAAGTTTGTGAATAACACTTCCGTCGTGACCATCTCGGAAGGGTTTCCTCGCACTCAGAAATGTTGATTGCACCATAGCACTGGTCAATCTTGATACGCAGTCGTCATCATGCTCAATGCGTGAGTTCCGGAGGACAATGTTATCCGATCGTTAGGTCTTTCAGCCGTCGAGGTTCTTGGCAAAGTTCTTCGGATTTGACCGGGAGTAAATATCGAAGTCGGTGATAAGCATGTCTGAATCTATTGGCGATGAGGTAGTGCCATTGCAGCTTTATGCGTACCATATAGAGTCAAGAGGTAAGGAGACCTACCTACGTTAGAAGACTGGCGCATTTTGAGTCCCGTGATGGACCCATCCCAATCACCAGTGACAAACAATAAAGGGCGCTTCCTGGTGCTGTTTTTTTTGCACTGAGGACGAACTAGACCCAGAAGGGCTACATAGGAAAGTATAACATTCTGGGCATCGTACAATGCCTGACCATTGCCGTCAATGGTCCCAGAACCGTTACCGTACAGGTTAATGTCTTCGCCGCCCCAAAACCACCGGGATGAGCCATCCTGAAAGGGAAACTCAAATGTCTTGGGTAACCAATACTCAATATCGTCGCAGAACTCGACAGTGCCTGTCAGGGCAACATCGCCGTGCTTGAGGAAGCGACGATCCAGAGGTGAGCATGCGTTGTATTCCTTGTCAAAAACGACAGTGCCGCCATCGTTGCACTCCTCGAACGCGGCGAGAATCTTGCCAGAGTCGTCTCGACCTCCAGTGCTGCTTGGCTTGACAAAGCAAGTATTCTCGCGAGGTGGCAAGGTCGGGAAGGGCCTGTAGGGCTAGAAAGGACCGGGTTGATAGTCAGGGTATCTAGGGACTTGGCGCTGGGCCAGCACGCTTGTAGCGAGGAAAACGATACCAATAACGAATTAGTGTTTCCTAGGGGCTAAGATATATGATTTCGAGCTGATTTACATAACTAAATAGCACTTGAAATAGTTCCATGCTCATGTTAGTGTGTTATAAGCTTAATTGATACCCCGCCTCGCTAATGCTGATCCTGATGCTTGGTCCCTCACATGTAAGCGGTGGGAGTATTCCTCAGCGTCTAAGTGAGCTGGACATCAACCAGTTGATCATTGAAATGAAGCCGAACTACGTTAACTCGAATTACGACGCACAAAGGGGACTATAAAACCAGCAGTAATTTTAGCCTGATTTCGCTATGAAGCAGAAACATATATCTCAAAGCCACCCATCCCCAAGATTTCCCCACACACTACGCGGCCGGCGGCCCCAGACTCCAGGAGTCCAGACACCGGGGTGATGTGGGTCCAGCCGCTGCCGCGTTTCCGGAATTGCTCCAGGCGCCCGTGGGCCCCGCATCTAGTTCGGAGCCTAAGACGGGAAATTCCACCAATACCGTATAAGCATTCTGGAATATCTGCAAGAACCCCTTGAAGGCGTATTGTTAGTCGTCGTAAGCATTGCATGCTGTGAAAGGAATGTCGGTCTGCCCAGTCGACTCATTCTCGACAAATAGCACGCAGCTGTAGAGGGGGAGCCAATACTATTGTGACTCGCGATAAATGCGACTGCGCTTTTCGTCATGTATCATCACCACGTCTAATAAGCTGGACCAGCGATGAGCGACCTGCACGGTTGCTCAGTTCCTTGCAGTTCTATAAGCATTGAAAGAAATATCGATACGCGTACTCGACCGTTGTTTTGGACTATTCAGAAGTAGTCCGCTGCGACAATGGACTAGGACACCCGTACTTGGCGAACGCGATGCTCCACTTGCTCGCCCCGATTCCAAGCGAAAGACAACTGAAGTTTTCCCGTTTCGGCTATGCGGCTCCCTGGGCATGCAGCCTCACGGGGCATGCCAAGGGAATAACTACAACCGGTCAGTGCTAACTTCGCCCCGAAACACCGGGGCCATACGTATACGCGGCGGACTCTTGGGACAGGGGTTTGCGAGAAGGATATAAAGGCATGCGGACTGCCACTCGTTCATGGTGAGCTCGCGCACAGAGTCAACCTCCTCGACTCCTTCCATTGCGACATCAGACACTCTTGCCGTAGCGGCATTGTGAGCTCACGACAACCACTCAAAATGGGCAAGAAATTGGCCAATTGGTACTTTGCCATTGTGGCGGCCCTTTGCATGGTGTTGTACGGTTACGATGCATCGGTCTTCAACTCTGTGCAAGGCTCGGACAACTGGTTCGAGTGGATGAACGTCGACAAAGACAAGGACACACAGATGCTCGGGTTGAGTGAGTCTGCCCTACCCAGGTTGTTGAGTCCCTATTGACATATATAGTCAACACTAGTTACACAATCGGTGCCATCATCGCCGGCTTCTTTCTCGGTGGGCCCTTGGCTGATTATCTCGGTCGACGATGGGGCATGTGGGCTGGCTGCTTCCTCACCATCGTTGCAACCTTCATGCAGGCCTTCACTCCTCATCACAAGATTGGCGTCTTCATCGCCGGTCGCGTCATTATTGGTATTGGACAAGGTCTCGCTTTGACCGCTGCACCCGTGTACATAAATGAGATTGCGCCGGCCGAAATCCGTGGAAGGATCATGACCATCTGGCAGATGAACTACTCCGTTGGTAGTTTCATTGCTTACTGGGTCAACTACGCCTGCTCCTCTCGTCGCGAGAGGCTTGGCCAGTGGGACTGGAAAATGGTGGTCATGTTCCAGATCCTCGTGCCTGCCTTGGTCTGCATCGCCCTACCTTTCATCCCCGAGACAGCGCGCTGGCACATCAAGAAGAACGGTAACATCGAGGCGGCTCGCGCGTCTCTTGCTCGTATGCGAGACACCGAGCAGGAGGTCGAAGAGGAGCTTCTCGCCATCCGCAGTGCTGTGGAGTACGAGAAGGAGGCAATCTCCAGCACATCATACGCTGCCTTATTCCGCGACCCGTCTGTCCGCAAGCGTCTCATCCTCGCATTCATCCTTAATATTGGCCAGCAACTCACTGGGCAGGGCACTCTCAACTCGTACTCGACAAGCATCTACCGCCAGATCTGGAACAATCCCCAGACAATTAACCTCATCAACGCCCTCAACGCCACGTTTGGCATCCTCTTCACATTGAATGCCATGTGGACTTCGGACCGATACGGGCGTCGCTGGCTGCTCATCGTCGGTGCCATTGGCATGGGCGTCTGCATGCTGATCGTATCGCTTGTCGGCCTCAAAACCCCGACAGTCTACACCGAGGAGAGCCCCGACGGCGTCAAGTCAGAGCCTGTCGGCATTGGAATTGTCTTCCTCCTGTTCCTCTTCACCTTCTTCTACAAGCCTTCATGGGGTGCCACCGTGTGGATGTGGACGGCTGAAGTCTTCTCCGTGAACATCCGTGCGCAGGCCGTCGGCATGTCATCACAGATGCAGAACGTTGCCAACACCATCTTCCAGCAGTTCTTCCCCGAGTTTCTTGCCAATGAAGGCCTCAAATGCCTCTTCTTCTTCATGTCAGTCAACTTCTGTCTCGCCGCCTACGTCTGGTTCTTCATTCCCGAGACGAAGCAGGTGCCTCTGGAGGAGATTGATGTTCTGTTTGGCGGAGTTTCCCACTCTGGTAAGGGTGGTGATATTCTTGGTGAGAAGGTGGCGGATCCTTCTACGACCAAGGATGCTGCAGAGGTCACTGCTGTCCATGCAGCAACTACTGAGAAGCAAACCGTTTGAAGATGCGGCGACCTGGATTAGGCACCTGCTTTGATAGTTCAGTCAAGTATGAGTCAATTTCAATGCGCAGGCACCGTTTGCTTTTTCTTTTACCGTGATTGTGATTTTCCAGCATGTCAGGGCCATTGTAGACAATAATGAGCTTTCCACATTTGCGCCTGGAGTTATGCCATATTTCTAATCGAGACCGACGATGCAGTGGAGATCATTCTCCTGCAATGTCACTGCGTGGCCTCGTGATCGGCAGGTTCTCATGCAGACTATCCGCATCAAAAGCCCAGGGAATGTTCCATCGAACATTAGATCGAGATCTCGGCCTTCTAAAAACCAGGGTAGAATCTCAAGAGCAGTATGGTTGGTTGGGATAACGATTGGAATTTTCCGGCTAGTAATGATGTATTTCAATAGAAAGAAAGATCACCACGGTTTAATTCTTGTCTTTTGACATTGAATCTCGAAAGAGAGTCTAAGGGAGTAGCAGAGTAGAACACGGGTTCTAGCAAATGTTTGATTGATAAGTAATTATGCCGCGAATAGGCGAGGTTAGAGTCACGTCGTTGATAGTTCTGGAGGAACATCGAGCGGCTGTGTGGTATTTTCATCGCCTGAAGCTTTCTCACGAGACATAGCTAATCCTAGCCAATACATACAAAGAAAAGGCCCAGGGTAAGGGAAACTGATCCTAATAATGCATCAATTCTTTATTGAATCAATTCTTCTCTATCCCTGAAGATCCGTAATCTAAAAGTCCGAGTATTAAATCTATCTCAAACTACGGGCGGTGACAAATCGACGGTCTCTACTTTAAGTAAACTTGTATTTCTCCTCCTGGTCCTAGTAGTATATTAGCAAAAGGATTTCAGTAGAGTTCAGTGTACTTACCCAGTACTTGTTGAATCCAACACCCTCACATACGTCCGAGTATGACAAAATCATAGGTGGCGACCCCTTTGTCATACTTTCCTTGAGCGCTTCGAGGGTTTCGCGAATGCTCTTCAACTTGGCAGCCACGAGGGTCCAAGGGTATGCCACAGCGCAGAAGCCGAGCTCGGCAAGATCCTTTGCCGAGAGATTCTCGGTCTTGCCGCCCTCGATGACTATTCAAACAGTACGTCAGCATCGACTGTTCAGAATCCACAAGCAGTCAGTCTGGCAATGTACGTACTGTTGGCAAATACAGGCATGTCGAGCTCCTTGACGCATTTTTGCATGGCTTCCTTGTCGGGCAGGGCCTCAACAAAGACAGCATCGACTCCGATGCGCTTGAATTCTTGTGCCCTAGTCATGGCCTCTTCCCAGCCGAGAATGAGCGCATCCGTGCGAGCAAGGATGAAAATATCCTTGCCTTCGTCGCGAGCGTCGCAAGCAGCCTGAATACGGGCGAACGCCTCACCCCGACCGACGACCGACTTGCCCTTGGTGTGGCCACAACCTGTGAATGGTTAGTTGCTTGGGTTGTGGAGTTGATGGGCTGAAGGGCTCACGTTTGGGCCAGGTCTGGTCCTCAATCATAATACCGGCCGCTCCGGCGTCGGCATAGCATTGTACTGTGCGCTTGACGTTCATAGAGCTGCCGTATCCAGTATCACCATCAGCCATGACAGGCACCTTGACCTGCCTCACAGTCTCCTGGATTTTGTCGCACATCTCCTGCATGGCGATGTAGCCGGTATCGGGTAGGCCGAATGAGCTCGACACTGTGTAGCCAGCGAGGAAGATCATGGGGAATCCGGCCTCCTCAACAAGGCGGGAAGAAAGACCATCGTACGAGCAAGCGTGTGCCATGATCTTTGTCTTGTCTTGGTGGGCTTCCAGCATCATTGACCGCAGCCACGAGGCCTGCAGGGAAGGGATGCGGCCACGGACGTTGGGGAGCTTGATCGAGAGATCCTCCGTCTTCCCAGCCTGCCCATCCTTCACGACTCCTTGTTGGTCGAACTTGAAGGGGTAGGAAACAGTGTTGACGATCGAGCGCGACATTTTCGGAAGATGGTAATTTCTCGGGATGGTGTAGAGGGAGTATCAGAGCAAACGAGACAAGGTACGGGCAGTCAATGCAAGTGATTTAGTGTGAATAGTTTTCGAAGTCTACAATAATAAGTCCCGAGCGACCTTTTAAATAAAATTTAAATAAAATCGTCTTCGTACCACTGGTCGAGGTTGTAGTTGAATCACGCGAACATGCAAAAGACCCTGACGGAAACCGTCGGATATCCCTGGAGATCTACGGCAATGTCCTCCACTACCTGCGAGTTACCCCGCGCGAACTGCACCCCATAACCCCACATTCTAGTCAGTCAACCATCTCCAAGAGGGGTTCGCCTGACTAGCCATCGTTCCCACGCTGTGTTCCAGCTGTCCGTCACTTTCCGTCTCCCCTCCTCCGCTCTCGTGAACCTTTACACATCACGAAAGATCTCACGGTTTCCGAGGCGCGAAGCAGGCGACACTCTCACTACGACGGCGAAGTCCCAGGTCTGTTGTCGTATCGACAAGACAGTGCTCGTTGCGGCCCAATGGCCCCAGCTTCCGACCAGAAGTTCAACCGCGCCTACAAGGGTAAGTGGACAAAGGCCGGCACATCATGGTCAGCGCGAAACGCGGACTAACAGAACGTTCGAAAAGCTTGCAAGAGGTGTCGGGCTCGAAAGACGCGATGCGACATCACTGCTGAGCAGTACGCAGCCGGCCAGCAATGCGCGAGGTGTCGGCGACAGATGGTCAAATGCGTGTTCCCAACCCAACGCAATGCTGCTACTCCAACGAGCCAAAGATCGCAATCAACGCGTGCGGACGATGAAGAAGCCCGTAAGTCATGCCTATTCCGTACACGTAACCGACCAAAACGTCCATCTAACCCTGTACAACAAGACACGCAGATTCAAGCGTCAAACAGCCCTGGCCCGCGAATGCTCACCTCACCAACTGCTCCTGACAGAATCGCATCGTGGCAGGAGACGCCTCAACCAACGCAATGCTCCGGGAACCATCAGCAACACGACATGCCGCATGTGAGCGGAGGCTCCGGGTTGCCAATGGCACATGAGGTTGAGCCTGTTTTCAACAATCGCGGCCATGAGCAGCCTTCCCATATTCCCGATTCGATGATGAGAACTGTTGTATCCAACGATAAGGATGCATTGGATCTCTTGTTCCAAGCGGCCCAGCGCGAAGGCGATGTTCAGGAGGCTGCATACCAGAACTCCATGTTGGGAGATCCACGGGACGTCAGTAATCGGAATCCTACGGTGGCGCAAGGATCCGGCTTGTCTGCTGGCCCAGGTTCTGTCCCAACTCCTTTATCTCCAGCTCATTCCTTGCTATACGGCTCGCATGCGTATTCCTGCACCATGTCAACCAACCTCTCAAAAGATCTTGTGGAGACTTGGGAGTCATACAGGTTTGTCCGGATGGGGTGGTTCTCAGCACAGGAGGCTGTTACGTATGTCGACTTGTGAGTACTTTCCGAAAACTACCATCCTGGGCAGTCCCACTGACAAAAGGGCGTCTTAGGTTCTTCCAGAATATGGCTATGCAAACACCCGTCCTGGACGACTTCTACTTGCATCATCGCAACCACTACTGGCTCCTGGTGCGAGAGCCACTCTTATGCGCGACAATACTTCTCATATCGACTAGATACCATGTTCTCCCGATTCCTGGGGGCGAGTCGCGCGGTTTCCTCGCGCACCAGCGGCTCTGGGATCACTGCGAGCATCTTCTTCGCCGCATTCTTCTGGGGCAGGAAAAGGCATCGAAAGCAAAGACGCGCACTTTTGGATCGATCGAAGCTATTCTCCTCCTTACGCAATGGCAGCCCCGCAACTTGCACTGTCCACCTGCGGCAGATGGTTGGGACTCGGATATTCTGTTTACGGCCAAGGACGAACGGGACAACAACCAAGACTTGGTGAACAGCCCATCGCGTGCAAGGTGGCTGGAGGACGTCGTGAGCCCAGCCAAGCGCTTTGATCGCATGTCCTGGATGATGATCGGCGTTGCGGCAACGTTAGCCAACGAACTTGGCGTATTTGATGTCGACGATGCCGCCAAAGATAACGAGAACACAAAGTCAGAGTACGAGAAAAGGCTCCAGCATCGGCGTGTACCACTGGCCACGATGCTACACATATACCAGGAGCAGTTTGCGACCAGACTTGGGCGCAAGTCCATGATGTCTGAACACATTGTCCACAGTGTAACTGCGTCCGTGTCACCTCAACGCGGCGTCTCTAGCGGCCCAGAATCGGGCTGGGGCTCAGTTTTGTTGGGGTGGACGGAGCTGACAAGACTAATGAGATCCATATCGGACATGCTTTTCCCCTCGGCCGTAATCACTAAGCATCTCCTGCAAAGCGGTCGCTACATCAGCATGATTGAGCATTTCGTGTCACTCATTTCACTCTGGGAGAAAAAGTATGCCAACTTTAGCAGTGTCCCTCGTCAGATATCGGATGTGCTTGCGATTGAGCTACAGCATGTCAAAGTCTTGGCCAATTCTCTTGGTCTGCAAGCTATTGTGGAAAGACGGCTGGCAAGTCCTGTGGCGGACCAAACCCAAGACTCTATCGAACTTAGTCTGACAGACTATGGGTTTCTTACGATCGTTGTCGATGGATGCTTGCGCACACTCGAGATTGCCATTGACATGCACCAGCGCAACGCTTTGCGGTTTGCTCCCGCATCGACATTTGTGCGTATCACGACGGCTTCCGTATTTCTGCTGAAAGGACTGGGTCTTGGTGTCAATGTCACCAAGCTGGTCTCTTCTCTAGAGATTCTTTCGCGGGCCGTCGCAGCGTTGCGCGTCAGTAGGCCAGACGATTTGCATCTTGGGGCACGGTACGCGTCCCTGTTAGAGGTACACGTGGAGCGCCTACGTTCAAGCTTCGTACCAGCGGCGCGCCCCCCTGAATTTGTCACCAGGCATAACGGCATGCCCCACGACACGCAACAGGGGTTCATTGACTTGCCGCAGGACTTTGGGCCATCGAATTTGGGAGGAGATAGCGGCGTGTTTGATGACAGCTGGCTCGCTTTGCCTTTCGATTCATCGTTGCTTCCCTTCATTCCTGATGAGTGTCAGGACTTTCAGGGCCTAGGAGACCACTCACTAGACTTTATCTGGAATCTCGGTACGGAGTAGCTGAATCCAAAGACGGTTAGAGAAATCAAGATTGGCTCGTACGGTCGTCCCCCAACATCCGACACTTTCCAGCCGACAGTAATAGCGCGGTTCGGCATTTCAGCCCAGAGACCCAGGAAACCCAATAACAATGAAAACATTGCATCTTGGCTAGTTCGATTAGTTCTATGACTCGTGTACGTTGCTTGGCCGTCGGCATCCAGAGGTTTCCGATCTTATCCGTCACGGGGGAGCGAGGACCCGCCGGGAGGACTCCTAGCCCACACCTCCGCAGATTATGGCCCCACTAACGAATTCTGCTATCCGGGACTCTGGGGAAAGCTTGAGCCTGGGGTTGTCTGGGGTACACGGTACACCGTACATGGGAGCCAAGGACTGGTACTCTCCTTGCTGGTTATAAAAACAGCGGTCGACGTCCACTTCGCTCATCTTTTCGGGCAGCACCTTTCTCATTCAATCTTCCAACACAGAGAAACAACATGTCCACCGCACGAGCGAGCGTCAAAGACGGAGCGTTTGCGTCTACTGATGCGGCCAACTCCGAGAAGGCTCGCCTCGAGGAGCTGGAGAATGGCCTCGATGCCAACTTCAACAACGACAGCAAGAGGCGCGTCAGGTCAGATGCCGAGAAGAAGCTTGTCCGCAAGCTCGACTGGATCATCCTACCGGCTCTCTGGATCATGTACTGGCTCAACTACCTGGATCGCAACGCCATCACTGTAGCTCGACTCGATAACCTCCAAGACGATCTTGGACTCTCTTCGACTGAATACCAAACCTGTGTTTCGATCCTGTTTGTCGGGTACATTCTGGGCCAGGTTCCATGCAGTATGTTTAGCCCATGACGGACTCACCACCCATACTGACACCTGCCAGATATGCTTATGACCCGAATCCGACCGGCCTGGTTCATGGGGGGTGCCATGGCTCTATGGGCCATTGTTAGCACCCTCACAGCTATCGCACACGATTTCAAAGGACTCCTTCTCACACGCTTTTTCCTCGGCGTCGTAGAGGCTCCTTTCTACCCAGGCGCCCTGTACGTCTTGTCCCTGTTCTATGACAGGCATGAGATTGCCGTTCGTATCTCCATCCTCTTCACGGCCAATATCTGCGGCACTGCGTTTGCAGGTTTCATCGCCATCGGCGTCTTCGAGATGAGCGGTGTCGCTGGCCTCGCCGGCTGGCGGTGGCTGTTCATTATCCAGGGCATTGTCACTTTCGTCGTCTCGGTTGTGTCCGTTTTCGTGCTCCCAAATGAGCCACACAACACGTGGTGGCTGAAGGAAGATGAGAAAGCATTGGCACACTCCCGTATCGCCGAGGATACGGTTCAGCTCCGCGCCAACACCAGTACCTGGACAGGTCTACTGGAGACCCTCAAGGATAAGTATCTGTGGATCTTGATTCTCATGCAGCATTTGCATCTGGCTGCCAGCAACTTCAAGAACTTCTTTCCTACCATTGTCGGCACCCTTGGGTATAGTCGTAACGTCACATTGGCGTTAACGTGCCCTCCATATCTGATCGCTGGCGCCCTTTGCATCGCTTGGTCTTACTCCTCTGGCCGGTTCAACGAGCGGGTTTGGCATATCACCATTGGGAAGGGGGTTGCAGTTCTGGGCTTCGTCGTGGCCTGCTCGACCCTGAACGTGGGGGCTCGATATTTCGCCATGTGCACGTTTGCATCAGGCGTTTACTCCTGCAACAGCATCATTTTGGGATGGGTTTCAACGACATGTGGTCAAACGAGGGAGAAGAAGGCCATTTCCATGGCCGTGGTGAACACCTTGGCTGTCACCGGATCTATCTACACTCCGGTAAGTTACGTTTGTCTTTCCCATCCTCAAATCCAGCTGCACAATGACTGACGGTGCGAAGTACCTCTGGCCTGAAGATGATTCGCCTCGCTACACGATTGCCATGGCGTCTAGTGCTGCGTTCTCTATCGCGGCTGCTATTCTTGCATGGGTGCTGAAGGGGATGCTGATCCGGGCCAATCGTCGTCTCCGAGAGACAAATCCTAGTACCGCTGTCTTCTACGCTCATTAAGGATATCAGCACGTTGCGGAGGTATTGCTCAAGGTTGCCACGTTTTCTACACTTGGGCTCGCTGTTACCGCGCTTTAAACGATGGCCGTGCGGATTCAACCGCGTTGTGGACTTTCCACATGATCTAAGGTTCTGTATTTATTGTTGAATTACTTGATTCGGACCGCAACGCTTGGCTTTTATTTTTTTTCACAGGTCCTGGAGCGTATCACTGAAAACTTGTGACTTGACTGGCATCGATCGCTCGCTAAAGCATTTGCCTGATGTGTAAGGCGAGGCCGCACGATTTTGCCCTATTAGCTAGAATATCCTTTTTATTCAAGAAGCGAGGCAGCCAAGGCAAATTGGCGGCCAAAAAGCGAGACCAGCGCGTAGGTAGATCTGATGTAGGGTAGGCCGGCTTAGTAGGCACGGATTCCAAGAGCAGAATTCACACTGCTATAACACACAGTACGGAGTAGCAGATATCTAATAATCTATTTTCTAATCCGCCTCAGACTGTCTGAATAAAGTCCAGTAAAAGCAAGTGCAGAAGTTACGTAGCTTATCTAACACCTACCGCGACCTGTGTGGTGGGGCCGTCGGACAACAAACTGGAAAAAACGCGCTCGGCCAGACAACGCTTATTCAGGAGAAGAATGCTTTCAATCACAAGTTGGCAAGCGAGAGAAAGACTCTGCACAGAGCCTAACCCGCATTTTATAACAGAACCCATCGAAAGGGAAGTACATGCTGGCGATCGCCTAGATTATTTCCAGTAACTTTCCACCACACGGGTCCTGGCCAGGTGCCGGACAATCAGTTCAAGACCAGCGTGAAACTTGACTTTAGTCCTAGATCTCCTGTTTCGCTCGCCTAGAGCTTGAATTTGCAAGCCTTCCTCCACTGCACTATATCTTCCTCCCATTCCTTGGCGCTGACTTGGGCGGGTATAAACTTGGAAGCGTTGGAGGGAATCACCTATCCCTCGCTACGTTAGCCTCAAGATCTCCGCTCTTAAAAATGCATCTGGCAAATTGGACAAACTGACACGCATCCAAGAAGCAGAGGATTTTCACAGTGGGCTGTTTGCATTGACTGCCGATTGACAACTTTCAACTACAGGGATCACAGGGCACCTATCTTTGTCTCGTATATGAACCAATGAGAGAGACACTTGTTCGCTTCTGGCGGAGGTCACCAGACAACGACTTGGCGTGCCGACGTTTAAGTCTCCCGTACTTCTTTCGATAACAGTGGTGAGCTCCGCGACTCGGCCCTTCCATAGCGACATGGCGCATATTAAAATGTGGCAGGATCCATGTACTAACATAGTTAACCTATAGGTCAGATTTCTCGCGCAGACAGTAGATCTAATCAATGGAGGGGGGCGCTTGGCGGACATGGTAACATTGCTGGCAAGCCAAGAAAAGGAGACAATTCTCGACTTTGCTACTAGGATGATCTAGTGGCTGCCCGAAAATAGGAAGTCTGCGAAAAAGCTCCTCGAGCATTTCTCCCTCGCGTTATACTACGCAGGCTGGCAAAATTAGTATTGAATTCAACATTATGTTATCGTACTTTAAGAGGTTAGAATAGAGATAGCAACTTTAAAAGCTTATATAACAGCCTATTGTTGCGCTATCCGTGTAGTGAGCAGGTATCGAGCGTCGCGCAGCACTATAAATAAACTTAATATAGAACCCTAGATTAGCTGCGCCCGTTTTGCGTTGCGCCTAAAGACGTGCATTAAAGTATTGTCTTGGCTTATTATACCTAGCACGCCAAGTCGACGAGCGGGGTAAAACTTCCACGATGTTAATCACAGGACTATCCGCATTCAATAGATATATGCAGGGCAGGAGGACCGACGGCGATCTCTCCCTACTATCAAATATGTACATATATCATGCACCGCAAATTACATACGCCGACATATAATTTAAAAGTTGACGTCTTCTCCATTCAACCCATTGACCCATGCAAAAGTAATGTTAACGGGCCGATGTTGAGCTCGAGTGGACGATACTTCGGCAAGGATTCAGGAACAGGTCGCGTGTCCGCCAAGAAGAAGGAATCTGCGTCGACGAGGTAGCCGTCTGGGCATTGATCCTGCGAACATGGATACAGGATACCTCGGCAACATGTTTCTCAGGGGTCAAAGTCAAGCTGCTTGCTATTTCCGATTGCAGGGTCGACTATTTCGCAGAATTCAGGTATAAAACCAGGGCAAGACTCGAGAATGTTTGCAACCCAAGCAAGTCTGCTCCCCATTATCACAGTCGCGCTTCGTCACTGCACAGACCGATTCAGGCCTGTGTTGCGTCGAGAATGAAGCTTTCAGCCATGGTTGCTGGCTTCGGCCTGGGAGTCTTCACGCTTCTCGGGCCCGTTGCTGCTCACCCCTTTTCTCCCAACACGGCAGTGCTCCCCGACTTGGGCAATCATCTCTCCCGGCGTGCTGACCCCGGAGACTTCTATCTCAGGATCATGCCACTTGGTGCCTCAATTACGGCCGGAGACTTCTCGCCTTCTAACGAAAAGAACGGGTATCGCAAATTCACCCGCGACAAGCTCCGATCGGATGGCTGGGATGTCAACATGGTGGGCAACTTTAACTCGGGCTCAATGAGTGACAATGTACGTCCCTTGCCCAGACCTGATTTTGAGCATCCTGTCGAATGCTTGTACATAACGTTGTGACTTGACTGACGCGAGGAATTCGACCGCACTAGGACCACGAAGGAGTCAGCGGTGACCGCGTCGATCAAGTCGAGGATCGCGCCAGAGGCTCGTGCCGAGTCTGGCTTCCGAACGTTGTGCTCATCAACGCCGGTACCAATGATGCTAACCAAAACTTTGATGTCGACCGGACAGGTCTACGCATGCAGGAACTCATCAACACCATCATTGCCGAAGTTCCCGACGCAGTGATCGTCCTTTCCACGCTCCTGCCCACGAACAACCAGGATGCACAGGCCAGGGTCAATCGCATCAATGACCAGTATCGTCAGGTGCACCGTGAATTCGTGCCCGTCAATGAGGACGGGCAAGAGGAGCCCAACCCGAGTATCAAGGTGGTACTAGCAGACATGGCAAGCTTCCTCACGCTCGATGACATCCACGACGGCATACACCCCGACGTTGAGGGCGAGAAGAAGATGGCCGCTGTCTGGGTCTGGGCCATCAACTATGCCAACGACAAGGGCTGGATCACGGAGCCGACGGACTCTGGCAAATTTGACGACGATCAGCCCAGCCGGACCTGCCGAAAGGAACTGGGAAGCGGTGCGTTTGACTACCGCAGCGGTCGACAAGTTCTGTACGCTCGGGCTGGTGAGATCAAAAACGACGGCACTTATATTCACTCTGGCATTCCTCGGGACGATCGCGCCGGCGATATCCCCGACGTTGACGATGACGGATCGATGTGGTTTGCCCAGCTGGTCAATCGCGGCAACGCCCACAAGCTGGGCGAGATTGACGAGATGATTGTCGCAAAGTCCGATAGCTCCACGTCGGACAATTCGCCAAGGAAGTTCACCATGTTTGTCAACTATGGAGGGGCGACCTTTCCGGAGCAGCACGAGATCACTGTCCCCGACTCGTGCTCAAACGAGGGTGAGTTCTCTGCATGAACTTTGAGAATGTTGAACACGTACTGATTCAAAACCTCGCAGCCATCCGATGGGGCGACTTGGTGAGTACATCAACAGCAGGAGACGCGACTTGGAGCGTCCATGTATCCGGCCGCTAATCTTTCTCACTCAGAACGGCGATGGACTCGATGACTTTATCTGCATCTTCGCGAACGGTGAGATGTAAGTATCGCCTAGCTCGTTTGGAAGCAGTATGGGATCTGTCGCTAATGCGGTTGCTTGTACAGGCATGCGTCTTTGAACGAGGGTGGGAACCCCCCAACCTTCAGACAGCTCGGTCTGGTTCGTCGCCCTATTCGTGACCCGGCAATTGACGAGTGATGTATGCTGACCGACCCTGCGCAGTATAAAAGCCCCGAACTTGGAAAAGGACGTGATCGTGTTCGTCTGGGAGATATCGACGGCGACGGGAGGCTTGATTATTGTGTCATGCCCGACACTGGTGATGTCCAGTATGTGGCGGAAGCCATGATGGCACGAATTTTTCAAGGCCGAGGAAGCTAATATTGGATATGCAGTTGCTGGCGGAACGGAGGCCTCGGCGCCAAGGCAGCCTACTGGCAAGACCTTGGGTCTGGTGGCCCAGTGTTCACTGCCAAGGGCATGGGTGATATGAGAGGTGTCCAATTCGGTAAGCCAAGCCCAGCGCGATCTTTGGGAATCTGCTAACCTTGGTTCTGTGTAGTCGACATCAACAACGAGTAAGTCTCTACGCAGCAACAAGCCGCGGTTTTCCTGGATGCTTTGAGCTGACAAAATCGCGAAACACAGTGGCCGCTATGACTGGCTGTGGATGAGCACGACAGGCCGCGTCACAACATGGATCAACCAGCGAGGCTCAGGCAAGGGCATGGTGCCGAGCTGGCTCAAGGCCGGCAATGACGGGATTACACACGGAGGAATGGGAACCGACATTGGCGACAATCGCGAGCATGTCCGCTTTGGCCGCTTGTGGGATGGGCGACCAAGCTACATCCACTGGGAGATTGACGACGGGCACCTCAAATTTGACATTTGGGAGAATCGTGGAAGAGGCGGAAAGTACCAGAAAGGTGAGTTCCGCTCTGTCAAGTTGACATTTGTCTTTCAAGCATGGGCTAACAGACGGACCCAAAAGGCGACGGCATCTTCTGGGGAGACGTGACGGGTTCCGGCTTCGACGACTACGTTTTCATTGGCCCCACCGGCCAAGTGACCGTGTTCCCAAACGTTTACGACCAGAGCACCTCATCTGACAAGTACTATCGGGATGACGCCAACGCTTGGGGCCTCCCCAGCGCCACACTGGACACTGGCTTGAGCCCTCGTGCGCTGCACGTTGGGGACTGGGATGGCGATGGCAAGGCCGACATTATCGGCGTGGACCGAGAGACGGGCGGTGTCATCGTCTGGTACAGCAACTGGGACGGCAACAACTTCAACTGGGATCGGCAGGACCACAGGAGCACCACAAACGGCTGGTGCACCGAAGGCTGGGGACTTCTCCCCGGCGACCACGGAGCCCACTTTGCCGATGTCACGGGGTCCAAGAAGGTTGACTATCTCTGCATGAAGCCTGACGGGACAACGACAGCCTGGTTGAGAGACTTTTCGGACAGGCCTTGGAGGAACGTCGGCCAGGTCAAATACACAGAGGACCTGGACCGCGCAAACTTCCGCTTCGCAGACATCAACGGCGACGGAAAGGCAGACATGGTGCATACCGACAAGTTTACTGGCAACGCGCGCGTGTGGTACGCTATCGGCGAGCGAAGCGACCCAGAGAACAACGCAGGCAGTGCTATGGAGTGGGAACGGCCGCAACTGCTCTTTTCGGGTGCCGCCAGAGGAGAGAACACGTTCTTCCCGGAGCTCTCCGGCCAGGGTCGTGGTGACATGGTCTGGATCGACCCAACCTCGGCCCATGCTTGGATCTCATTCAACTCCTGCGCCGCCGGAGGCGATGACGGGGAGGAGACCCCTGCCGACCCAGGCCTGCCCGAGTACAATCCACCCGACGACCCTGAGCCCGGGCCGGGCGACAGCTGGTTCTGCGATGGAAACGGGGGCAGCTGGGACGAGGACATGTGGTTCGAGCATGGCGTCGGAACTTGGTTTCTGCAGCGGAGTGAATCCTACTACGCCGTTGACAAGGACTGGCCGCGGAACGAGGGCAGTGAGGAGATTGGAGGCGTCCCGCGGATCATTGCCAAGTTCGACGGCTTCAACCAGGACGACATCTGGAACTGGCCTGCCTCGTGCAGAGACATTGCCATGGATTGTGACGTGGGTCAGGATCACCTAGCAGACGATGACAGGTGCCCAAACCATGAGGAGCGCGCCTTTGTCCTATGGTCGCTTCAGAATGTTGCCAAGAATCTTCAGCACTTTTATGAGGTCTTCTACACCGGACTCTTCCTGACGGATTTCGACGTACCCGCGAGTGCCGAGGCCTTTATCGACGGAGGCACTGGAGAGATCGGCCTGGAAACCGCTGGCCTCCTGACCGTTGCCGCCGGCATGTTCACAAGCATCGGTGCCGTGGCTACTCCGGGTGCTGGAGTCGCCCTGAATACGTTTGCCGGTATTTTGACCATGGCTGCTGGTATGGCAGGCGGCGCAAGCGGTCCGCCCGAGGACGTCCGCTTCAGCAATTTCGCCGACATCAGCAGCCTGCTTGGTGATCTTGGTAAATGGTTCGGCGACCGCATGGGCGCCTACTTTGATGATCTTCTCTCGAGGACTCCGTCCGATGACGACTTTGACGAGGGAATGAGGCTTGCCCGTCTTGTCCAGGACGGCGGCTTTGCGAGCCAGGACTCGATAATCGATGCCAGTGCGACGGACATCCGGAACGTGATCTTTGCGTCCCTCATCAGCGAACTTTGGAACGCGCAGCAGGTCGCCATAATCAAGTGGTCTAATGACGGATGGATGGCCAATGATTGGGGGTTCTCTCCTTGCTACGGCGACAAGGAGGATTTGGACATGGGCAGCCACATCGCGTGTGTCAATGACAGGAACTTTGCCATCGGTCGTTTCGACAAGCCTGGCGACGCGAACCCTTTCCTCAGGAACTGGCCCGATATAGGCCAGGATGAAGATACGCTGGGCGAGTACGGTCTCAACCATGTCCAGGTCATCGACGCTGCCGAGCGCATGCAGAGGAGCGCGCAGAGTTACAAGCCGCGCCGGGACTTTGACGCGCTGCAAGACGTGTTTGAAGACATAAAGAATGACCCTATGGCGGCGGACAGGCTGACCAAGCTGAAACAAATCAACGTGCCAGTGTGCGACTTGGACTTGGTGGACGACCCCGACATGGATTGGCCGACAATCGGATACTGTCACGAAGACACGCGGAGTCGCGGCTGCTTCTGGGAACTGATCAACAAGAATTGCAACAAGCTGAGCCTGGGGGGGATGCAGTGGCCTTACTAGACAATGTTAGGACTAGTTGCCTTTAGGAATAGCAGAGCAATTTGGGCCCTTGGATCCGGTTGCGCACTTGACCTGGACTTGGAGAAACATGTTTTGCCACAGGAGGGGGGAGCTCATACTTGTACTTGACACCTTGAAGCGTTCCAGGGTAGCTCAATCGAAATCTCAATGGGTACTAGTTGCACGTGACCCGATTGTTCCGGTAGAAGAGTCGAGGAGACGGAGGAAGATTGGCCAAGTCCTGGTCTGTGGCCATTTTGAGCCTTTGACGGACCCAGGTTGTGGTGTCAAAGCCCCAGAAAGCAACAGCAAGCACGTAATAGGCGCCATCTGGTGCTCTCTTTAGAGGCCACGGGGTGTCCAGCTCGCTGTTTGAATTGACGCTCGAGTGGCTGTCCCATGTTCCGTCAACTGACACATTGACATTAGTCCAAATCACCATATGGAGGCAAAGATGCGCCATCGTCACGACCCATTATTGAGGGCTAGGAGGTTATGAACTTATGATGAAATCGCAGGGCACCGGCGCGCATGTTTCAGAGGGACCGTAGTGGGCGAATAATGGTTGACTGTGGATGCCTAAGGACAACATGGAGACAGGGATTGATGACAGCGCTAAGTACGCGCCGTGGTGTGGATCTGTTAACTGTTTGCTCCAGTCCGTCGCGCTTCTCCATCTTGCTTCTCCTCCATGTTCACAGATCGCGCTTGAGAGCGTCTTGCACGCACCACGGCACCCGTTCAAGATGGGTGCATGTGGTAGTACAATGCATGGGCTCTCCGCAGAGGGGCCGCATAGCTCTTCAAACCGCAAGCATCGACGTTCTCTCTACTCGAGCGTATCTTTAGACGACGGCGCAGCTCAGCGGTCGGCGAAACGACAAAGGTCGCGTATTTATAGTCGAAGTTGATCATGTGTAATGGCCTTTGATTCATGGCGATGGCAACTGGGACACCCAGTCAAAGGTCGAGCCAAACTCTGCCATTATCGTATCCATCACGGCTCTGGGCATCTTGACGCCCTCCAGCCGCTCCTCTGGGCTCTGGCGCTCGTGTCGATTGAGGATTCGGTTCACTTCGTCTGTGCGCGCCTGGCTTGCTTCTCGGAGGCTGTCGCGAACCATAGGCTGGGTGACTCTTGCGGCATCCCAGAAAACGAACGCTCGTTCTCTGAGGGGAGCGTTCAGGATCCCTTCGTGGCTTATCTCCAGGTAAACATCCTGGTCCGGACGCTTGAACGAATAGTATCCCAAAGATGGGCGGCGAGGATCGTCATCATTCGCAATATCACCTGGTATCACGGTCCTGGGTCCAGTCGCGGGTGCCTGATCCACCGCCTCTGGAAGAAAATCCCGGCTAAGCGGGCTATTCCTCCGGATGATATCTTTACGTTCGTCATTGTCGGCGACGAGGAGTTCGTGGAGAAACCCCGAGCCCAGCGATGCCAGGTAGCTCACTATCTCGGGCAACCTGAACCTGCCCCCCCTGGAGAAGAGGTCGAGATCGAGCAGGTCGAGGGAGTTAAACCTAACCATGCTATCGTCGTCATAGTCGTCGTCGTCGTCGTCGTCGGGGCTGCCCCCCCGCTCGGACTTGTCGGATCTGCCGGGCGGCTCACTATCGTCCCGAAGCTGAGTCGGCTGCGAAGAGGGACCAAGCGAATCCAAGATCAACGGCTCGGCTAGGATGGGGTGGCTGGGGCTGCTGCGAACGCCGGGAGCCGAGAGAACGGCCTCCACGACTTGGTCCTCGAGACGGTCGATGAGTCCCTCGATACGGGACGTAAAATAGTGGTGGACGCAGCTCATCTCTTCAACCTCCCACGGTTCCATGTGAGCCAGGAATCGGGCGAACTGCAGGTCGGCAGGGAAAAGCGAGTGGCGTAGAACGGAATGGTCGACAGGAAACACCAGAGAGTAGAGCTCGTATCGGAAGAAGGCCCTCTGGAATCTCGCCCGCTCAGAGGACGACAGGTCCCATCCTGCACCCTGCTGGCCGTCGGGCTTGGTGGCCAGGGCTCGCATCGTTCGAGAGGAGTAATCGTCGACAAAGTACGAGATGCGCGAGTGGAGGCGCCGGAGGGCAGTCATGGCCGCCGTATCCGCGGGAAACTCGAACGAGGAGCCAGCCTGGAGGTAGCGGTCGATGAAGCCTTCCAGAACTTCGGTCTGCGGATCCGGACCCGGAGCGTCGGGGACATTAAGGATGGCAAGCGCATGGTGGAGGACGGTGGGCGCAATGGCATTTCGGAGAACCGATGAGAGGATGAGGTTCGGCGCCGACTCATAAGCTCGGAAGCAGGGGCCTGACAGGCCGACCAGCGAAAAGAGGTCGCGCGGGCAGTCTACCTCTTGCAGGATCAGAGACAAGACTTCGATTGGGAGAAGGTGCAGAGACATGTCGGACAGTCGGGGGCGGAGCGGGTAGTTGGAGCAGCGAAAGCAGCTTGGGCAGCACGACTGCAGTGCGCGGAATAGAAAAAAAAAAGAGGCGAAAGGAAAAGAGCTAGAGCGGAAATGCGCGCCTACTACGTAGACTACGAATAAGCGCCCGGAGCGGGCCGCTTTGCCCCACCCCATCGCCTAAAAATAGGGCGTAACAATAGCCCGGCGAATCGAACGGCCCGGTTCGACAGAACCGTCGCATCTATGTGGGCACTGGAGTTGCGCACGAACCTTTATTCACATCAGGGACAGGGAGGATGATGGGGCGGGTTTGTCGCGGCGCTGCCACGTCCACGACCGCCTTTTCCTACGCACCAGAAAAGAGTGCATGAGCATATCATCAGCCAAAGCGATCGAAATGGGCCAATGTGGGTCGACAGGAGGGTCTCTGACGGCGGGCGCCAAACGAAATTTGGCCACGTAGTCGATGCGAAACACTTTAATTAGACGAGGCACCAACATCCCTCGGCCTCACAACCTTCCAGCGCCCTGTATCGACCCGGACTGCTGACCTATTCCAGCCTTACAATCTCCGAGCGCTATGTGTCGGCCCGGGCCGTTGGTTACCCATCAGTGGTTCCTAGCTACATGTATGCATCAATTGAACGACCGTCGCGCCGGAAGATCGATTGGCCAGCGAAGCGCTGCTTCCTGGCAGCCCTGTCTGAAAGTGTTGGTAGCTTCTCATTATGCCGCCGGCCGGCCCCTGGAGGTAAGGCCGTGATCAAGGCCAGACGGAGCCGAGTTAGTTGCCCTGTTCAAACGCGCGCGCATGTCGAGTCGTTGCCGAGTCCAAGATAAAGATACCCAATGGCCTCGTCATTCGAGAAATACCAAGTCCATTTTCGTGACTGTTCTGATCCGTACGGAAAACATACTGCTTTCTATCGCGCAAAACCCATCATGTCATCATCAGGATCCGGCATCTACAAGATGTCGAAGGACGACCTCCGCAGCTATGAGCAGACACGTCAGCAGCAGTACCCGACCACGTACCAAAATACCCACCCCTCGCTCAAAGCAGAGGCGGATTACGAGGAGTATTCAGCACGGACAAAGGAGTCCAATGCATCCGTGAAGATGTTACGACCCGACATGCGACCGCATGCGCCTCTCACGTGCCCCCCCGCTTTTTTCCTCCTATTATACGTCACCCGCATGCCACGCAAGATAGACGACTATAGGCGACTAGCGACTATAGTCGACTACGCTATAAAGGCGCTCGTAGACGATAGTTAACTATCGTCGACTATATAATATTAACTTAGTATATAGGAAGCCTAGCTTCGCTATAATTAGTCTCTACTAGCTCCTTAGCTATTAATATAATAGTCTACGTAAGATCTACTATCTCGTATATAGACTATAACCCGACCGCTTAAGTTAATAATATCCTAGTATACTTAGTTTATAAACTAACTTTAGATTTACCTACCTTATAGTTAGTCTAACCCGAACGTTATATATTAATAGCTCTTATTTAGTATATTACTATATTAAGTACTTAAGTAATACGATATTATAGCTAGCGAATCCTCTAAGATAAACCTTAAGTCCGCCGATAAGGGTAAGGCTATAGCTAAGTATACCGAGCCCTCCTAGATAGCTTAGTCTATAAACTTAGACTCGGACGAGTCTAATAACGAGGATACGAAGATCCTTAAGGGATAAATTTAAGAGTTATAAGGGTAGCTATAATAAATTATTGATATATAGACCCGCGATAAGTAATAATACGACGAAGCTTATTATTCTTTTAATAAAGGAATAACCTTATAATATTAATAAGCCGCTTAGCTAAGGAACGAGATAAATAGCGTAAATAATAATATTATTCGATAAGTTATTAGTAAGGATCCGGGAGAGATTATAAAGCCACGCTAACTAAGACTATTCGATAGTACGACTAAGGGCCTTTAAGGGTTCCTAACTTAAGTTAGAGCCTACTAATAATACTTCTTATCTATCCTTCGTACGGAAGAAGATAAAGTATATTATATAATAAGATACTTATTAAGAGCCGCTCTAGTATAGTTCGAACTTACTCTTAGGGACTTCGTAACTAATACTTATTAATACCGAAGATAGGAGACGAAAGATATCTTCGCGTACTATAATAACTTCGAAGAAATATTAAAAGCGATTTTTAAGACTATCGATAAAGAACGCTTAGCCGAGAACTAGCTAGAAGCGTTAAAGTAAAAAGGATTAGCCTCGGACTATAGCGCCTTATTTACTTAGATCGCGTCTAAGATTACTAAAAGTAAAGGAGATAAGATAGTTTTTTTTTACCGAGGCCTTAAAAATAAGGTTAAGGACGAACTATATAAGGAAGACCGACCCGCTACCCTCGCGAGCTATATCGCGATAGCTATTAAGATCGAGAACTAATAATTCGAATAACGACGCGAGAAGAAAGGATAATACTTTACTAATACCTTAAACCGCGATCGTAATAGTAAAAACCAAATCTATCCTAATATAGGATAACCTCGATTCTACTAAAGTATAGCTTTTAGTAAAACCTATATAGGATTAATAAATCTCGACGCGATAGATAAAAAGAACCTTACTTATTATAACTATAGTAAGAAAGGATACTTTACGCGCGAATACCGTTCTCTAAAGAAAGAACGAAGTTAGGGCTAGAAATTAGTCCTTAAAGGTAAGTATAAATAGCTAAATATAATTAGGTCCGGATACGATATTAGCCCCCTATAGAATAAGGTAACCTCTAAGGAGAAAGAACGATAGAAATTTCTTAAAGAAATAAGGAAGGCCGGGGAAAAAGTAAGGAAGTAATTAATACCCTACGAAGCGTTATATTAATTAGGATACTACGACGATAGTTACCTAACCTATCGGGATAGTAAGGAAAATTTAGGATAGTTCCCTAAGGTATTATATAGGTCTCGCGTTCTAGCTATAATACGTAAGGTTACTATAGGACTAAGGAAATACCTGGATAATATAAATAAAGAATTATCCGATACTGACTTTATAAATAGCGACGAAAAGCTCTTATAAAGGAAATAAATACTTAAGACTAACTTATTATATAGACGAGTAACCTTACGAGAATAAATAAAAATAACGATAAATCGATACGACCCTCTACTATAAAGGGAAGACCTCTAGATAGTTATCCCCGCTTAAACACTAAATAAAGGAATTAATTAGGTAATAGACCGGAGAATAGCCCTAAGAGATAACCCGCGTATATACCTAGATATACTAAAATACTACGAACTTTTATAGGTCTCTTATATATATTACTTTTATAAAGTCTATATACTTAATAAAAGAAAGTATTAAGTTTACTTAATTAAAGGATTAGCTACCCGCGTTATTAACGACCTATATAAAAAATATAAAGCGGAGTTCTATAAGTATATATATATAGAACCTAGTATAGGATATATAATATTAAGGTAGTTAGTAAAATACCCCGAAATATATATATAAGACTAGAAGATATAGCGTAGATATTAGTTAGTAGACTATCTACGATATATTAAAATAAAAGTATTTAATTAATATAGGACTAAGGAATAAAAAGAAATAAAAGAACTCTGATATTACGAGATAGCGGTAAAAATACTACTCGGTATTAAAATAATTACGAGTAAAGAATATACCTTATAGTACGGGTAAGGATATAAGAAATACGATAAGCACCCTAACGGTATAAGATTATTATTCGACTTTACCGAATAAGCGGACCGAGACTATATTAACTAAGGTAAGATAGACCGCGAAAGGTACGAAAGAGCGAAGGAGATACTATATCTACGATATAGGATCGAGGCACGAGAATACCTTATCCCGCGAGGAAATATATATATATAGTATATTACGTATAAGTATTACGAAGGATATATATTAAACTACGGAGTCTATTACTATAGGTATATATATTACCTATATAAGGAGGAAAGAAGCCGATACCCCTCGATATACCTAGAGTCGTATAATAATAGCTATATATACGACCCTAAGGATAATAATATCGATATAGAATACTACTTATTAAAAAACTATTAATATCGCCTATAAAAAGGGCATAAGATAACGAGGAAAACTTAAAGACCCTTTACTCCGTAGAGATAGATAGGGGATAGAAAATAGTTTTAAAAGTCTAGATTAATAGATATTACCTACGAGTACTATTAGATAGTAAGGTAATAAGAAACTATATCTTATTAATAGTAGTTAACTAATATACGCTACTATAGAATTATAAGACTCGATTATATAAGCTTTTTAATATCGAAGGATAAAGCTTCGATTATAATAGTAGAACTATCGATCGCGAGACCGATTATCTCGATATAACGATATAAGGATATTATAAGATAATTATCTTCGATATTATAGACTTATATAAATATAATATAATACTAAGTTACTTATAATTAACGAGAAGTAATTTAATAGTCGATTAGCGTACTAGCTAGTTAGCGTGGATAGATACGATAACGCGATAATTATTATTTAGCTAGAAGAAAGCGAATATTCGCGACGACTTAGCTTTTAAAAAATCTTTATAATAAGATATAAGCGAGCCGAAGTAAGTAAAAGCTATAGTATTAACTAAGAAAGCCTTATAACCGGGTATATAATATAAGCAAGGAAAACAAATTATCGCTAATATTATATAGAAGATATTCGAAGCGAACTAAGCCTTATAAGAAGAAAAGAAGAAGAAACCTATAGTAAAAGAAAAACGAATAAAAAATATACCTCTAGAATACCGTAAATATAATAGGTTATTTAAGGAAACCCTCGAAATAGGTATTCCTTAATATAGTTAATAGGATTACGAAATCTATCTTAAGACCGGAACCTCGATTAAGTTCTATAAACTCTATAACCTTAACTAGAAGTAACTTAAGATACTACGAGAATATATTGACGAAATACTTAAGAAAGGCTATATGTTACGACCCGGCATGCGACCGCATGCGCCTCTCACGTGCCCCCTTACTTTTTCCGCCTATTATACGACACCCGCATACCACGTATAATAGACGACTATAGGCGACTAGCGACTATAGTCGACTATACTATAAAGGCGCTCGTAGACGATAGTCGACTATCGTCGACTATATAATATTTACTTAGTATATAAGAAGCCTAGCTTTATTATAGTTAGTCTCTACCTAGCTCCTTAGCTATTAATATAATTATCTACGTAAGATCTACCGTCTCGTATATAGACTATAACACGACCGCTTAAGTTAACGATATCCTAGTATACTTAGTTTATAAACCGACCTTAGATCTACCTACCCTATAGGTAGTCTAACCTAACCGTTATATATTAATAGCTCTTATTTAGTATACTACCGTGTTAAGTACTTAAGTAATACGATACTATAGCCGATATAGAGAATAACAGCGCTAGGGACCTTGGCGAGACGATTAAACCTAAGTTACCTAGACCGTTCGATAGTAACCTAGGATAACTAAACGGGTTCTTAACTTAGCTTAAGATATACTATCGATTGTTCCTTACTAAGCTCGCCGACGATATAGATAAGATCCTTCACGTAGGAATATATCTCGCCGGCACGGCCTTAGCGTGGTTCGAACCACGTATAAGGGATTTTATAGAGACTGCGGCTAACCTCTAAGACGACGAAACTTAAGCTATATTCGCAAGCTTTAAAGGTTTCGAGAATATTATTAAGGACGTCTTCGGAAATATAGATAAGAACCGAGTTAATATTAAAGCCCTACGAACCCTAAAGTAAATAGGACCCGCTGCGGACTATGTATCGAAGTTTCGATAACTATCTAGCAGGCTCGGATAGGACGATAAACCCCTTATAACTTACTTCTTTAACGGTCTTAAGCTAGAAGTTCAGGAGTAACTCTACGATAAAGATAAACCCGATTCCCTTACGGAGTATATTACGAATGTAATTAGGATCGATAACCGACTATACCTAAAGCGCAAAATATTAGGAAAAGGGAGAAATATAAACTAATCGTACCCGAACTTTAGAAGTAATAATAATAGAGGACGTCGCTACTAACTAAACTAAGGACGCCCCCGATAGTAGAATATAGTATAGGTATATACGATAAACCTAGGACCTATGGACCTAGATGCTATGTAACGATAACTCGCCGCGATAGATAATGATAAGAAAAACTTAACCTGCTATAACTACGGTAAGCTAGGTTATTAGAAGCGCGAATGCCGCTTACTAAAGAAGGGGCGAAGCTAGGGCTAGAGACTAGTACCTAAAGGTAAGCCGAAGTAACTAAATATAACTAGGTCCGGCTACGATACGAAGTATCTAAGCTAGTCTAAGGTGCTATACCCTAACTAAGTAGCTAACACGGAAAAAATACTAAAAAGGGTCAATAAGTAACCCGTGAACTAACTAGTGGCGCACGAAGCCTTATACTAGTCGGGATACTATGATAACGACTGCTATACCTATAAAAACAGTAAGGAAGAATCGGGATAGTTTCTAAAAGCCCCGAAGGCAAGGACCCTTACTATTATATAGAAAATCACTATAACCCCTGAAAATAGCGATAATTCGGGAAGCGATATAACCGATACCCTGGACTACGAAGAAGAATTACTATAGAAGAAAAGGATACTCGAGACTAACCTACTGCACGGACGAGCAACCCCACGAGAATAGATAAAAGTAGTAATAGATCGATACGACCCTCTGCCGTAAGGAGAAGACCTCTGGATAGTTATCCCCGCCTAGATACTAGACGGAGGAGTTAACTAGGTAATAGACCGAAGAATAGTCTTAGGAGACGACCTACGTATATACTTAGATACGCTAAAATACTACGAACTCTTATAGGTCTCTTATATATACTACTTTTATAGGATATATATACCTAATAAAGGAAGGTATTAAGTCTACCTAATTAAGGGACTAGCTACCCGCGTTATTAACGACCTATACGAAAAGTATAAAGCGGAGTTCTACGAGCGTATATACGTAGAACCTAGCGTAGGATATATAATGCTAAGGTAGTTAGTAAAATGCCCCGAAGTATGCGCACGAGACTAGAAGATATGGCGTAGGTGTTAATTAGTGGACTATCTACGATACGCTAAGGTAAAAGTATTCGATTAGTATAGAACTAGGGAATAAAAGGAGATAGAAGAGCTCCGGCGATACGAGAATACCGTAAAGGCATTACTCGGTATTAAGATAGTTAAGAGTAAGGAATACGCCTTAAGCTACGGGTAAGGGTATAAGGGATACGGGAAGTACCCTAACGGCATAAGGTTGCTATTCGACCCTACCGAAGAAATAGACCGAGACTATATTAACTAAGGTCGAACGGACCGCGAAAGGTACGAAAGGGCAAAGAAAATACTACGCTTACGATATAGGATCGAGGCACGAGAATACCTTATTCCGTAAGGAAAGGCATATACGTAGTATATTATATATAGGTATTTCGAAGGATATATACTAGACTACGGAGTTTACTACTACGGGTATATATATTACCTATACGAAGAGGAAGGAAAACGATATCCCTTGATATACCTAGAGTCGTATAATAGTAGCTATATATACGACCCTAAGGACGATAATATCGATATAGAATACTACCCGTTAAAAAACTATTAATGTTGCCTATAAAAAGGGCATAGGACGACGAAGGAAACCTAAAGACCCTTTACTCCGTAGAGATAGACGGAGGATAGAAAACGGTTTTAGAAGTCTAGATTAACGGATATTGCCTACGAGCACTATTAGATAGTAGGGCAATAGGTAACTATATCTCATTAGTAGTAGTTAACTAATATATATTGCTATAGAATTATAAGACTCGGGTATATAAGCTTTTTAATATTAAAAAATAAAGCTTCGATTATAATAGTAGAACTATCGACCGCGAGACCGATTATCTCGACGTAACGATATAAGGATACCATAAGATAATCGTCTTCGATATTATAGACTTATATGAATACGATATAATACTAGGTTACCTATAGTTAACGAGAAGTAATCCGGTAGTCGATTAGCGTATTAGCTAGTTAGCGTGGATAGACGCGATAACGCGATAATCACTATTTAACTAGAAGGAAGCGAATATTCGCGACGACTTAGCCTCTAAAGGATCTTTACTAAAGGATATAAGCGAGCCGAAGCAGGCAAAAGCCGTAGTACTAACCGAGAAGGCTATACAACCGGGTATACGATATAAATAAGGAAAACGAATCCTCGCTAATATTATATAAAAGATATTTAAAGCAAACCAAGCCCTATAAGAAGAAAGAAAGAAAAAACCTATAATAGAAGAAGAATAAATAAAGAATATACCGCTAGAATACCGAAAATATAGTAGGTTATTTAAAGAAACCCTCGAAATAGGCATTCCTTAATATAGTTAGTAAGATCACGAAATCTATCTTAAAACCGGAACTTCGACTAAGTTCTACAAACTTTATAACCTTAATAAGAAATAACTTAAGATACTACGAGAATATATCGACGAAATACTTAAGAAAGGCTATATACGAACCTCTACCTCGGAAGTAGGATATCCCGTTATATTCGTGCTTAAGAAGAATAGGAAGCTACGATTAGTCGTGGACTATCGGTAGCTTAATAATATCACGATTAAGGATAGGACACCCCTACCGCTTATTAACGAGCTTAAGGATAGACTTCACGGCAAGAACTAGTTTACCGCTCTTAACCTAAAAGGAGCCTATAACCTAATCCGTATAAAGAAAGGAGATAAATGGAAAATAGCTTTCCGTACTAAGTTCGGTCTATTCGAGTATTTAGTAATGCTATTCGGCCTTACTAATACTCTAGCTACCTTCTAGCGAATAATTAATAACGTACTTAGAGAGTACCTAGATATCTTCGTTATAGTATATCTAGACGATATTCTAATCTTCTCGGAAAACCTTAAAGACTATAAGAAATACGTCTACTAGGTACTAAAAATACTTTAAGATACGAACCTCTTAGTTAACCTAAAGAAGAGCGCGTTTTATATATAAGAAACCGTCTTCCTCGGATATATAATCCGACTAAACGAAATCCTAATAGAATAAACGAAGATTAATATAGTTAAAGAATAGCCTATACCGATAATACTTAAAGAAGTATAAGTATTCGTGGGATTTACGAACTACTACCGACGCTTTATACGCGACTTCGCGAAAATCGTAATACTACTCACGGGACTTACTAAAGGAAAAGGAGAATTTAAGTAAGAAATAGAATAATAAAAGGTATTCGAAGGATTACGAGATACTATACTATTAAATACGGTACTTATAACCTACGACCCCGAAAGACTACTCGAATTAGAAATAGATATATCGGACTACGCTATAGGAGCATAGATTAGTTAACGAGACGATAATAGTAACCTACGACTAATCGCCTTCTTCTCGAAGAAACTCTACGGCATAGAACTAAACTACCCTATTTACGACAAAGAATTCTTAGCTATTATCTTAGCTATAAAAGAATTTAAGTATTACTTACTAGGAACTAAGTTTAGGATAAAAGTCTATATAGATTATTAAAATATCTCTTACTTCGCTATAATATACGAACTTAGTATACGGTAAGTACGATACGTAGAGTTCCTGGCTAACTACGATATTAAAATTATCTATCGGAAAGGATCGGAGAATAGTAGAGTAGATATACTTAGCCGCCGACTAGACTACGATACTAAAGTACCTAAGGCTAAGGGCTAGATATTTTAGAAAAACGACGAAGGAAACCTAGTATAGATAGTACTTAACTCCCTTATATTCCGAGTCGAAGTAGATATTATATACTATGATAAGATACTAGCGTGGGTATCTAATAATAAGAGTAATATACCTAAAGACTATACGAACGATAAAGGCAAGGCCCTAATAAGGGATAGCCGTCTTTAGATACTACCGCCGCTACGCGATAAAATCTTAACTAATATTTATATATATCCTACGGCAGGATATTAAGGAGTTAGAAGGACTCTTAAACGAATACGACGAACGTACGACTACTAAGGAATTAAGGCAGACGTCGCACGTATCGTCGGATAATATAGAGATTATGCACGTAGTAAGGCTGCACGGTATAAGCTATACGGAGAATTAAAGCTACTATTAGTGCCTTTAAGGCTATAGGAATCGATAGCCTTCGACTATATTATAAAGCTACCTAAATCTAAGGAACTAGGATCTAACGTCGAATATAATAGTATATTCGTTATCACGGACCGGATAAGCAAATTCGGATATTTCCTACTATACTAAGAAGTAACGGATACGGAAATACTCGTATATATAGTGCTTAAATATATCGTGGCTAACCACGGCCTTCCGGAAGAAATTATCTCGGATCGAGGAATGATATTCACCTCGAAGTTCTAGTAAGTATTAATAGCTTAGCTTAGGACTAAGTATAAGCTTAGTATAGCTTACTACCCTTAGATAGATAGATAGATAGAAAGGTTAAACTAAATACTAGAATAATACCTACGGTGCTATATTAACTATAAGTAAGACGATTGGGTCTCGAAGTTACCACTCGCCTAACTCGCCTATAATAGCGCACCTATGGAATTAACCAAAATCTCACTATTCTACGCGAACTATGGATACGAACCTAAGTTCGGTAATAAAATACTAAGGGATAGACCTCTTGCTAAAAAAGCTATACTTAAAGTAGATTAGTTACGCTTACTATATAAATATATAAAGAAATAGCTCGAATTCGTACGTATACGAATATCGAAGTACTATAATTAGAAAAGATCGAAAGGACCGATCTTTCGGAGGGGAGATATAGTCTACTTATTACGTAGAAATTTCATAATAACTCGACCTTTACCGAAGCTCGATTATAAAAAACTTAGACTATTTAAAATTAACGAAGTTATCTTAGATACTAACTATAAACTTTTACTACCCTTAAGTATGAGGATGCACCTAGTTTTTTATATTTTATTACTCGAAAAGGCACTATAAAATATAAAAATAAACTACGAACTAGAAGTTCTCGAAGAACTTTACGAACTAGAACGGATCGTCGATAAATAAATAATAGACGGAGAAGTTAAATACCTCGTTAAATAGAAAGGCTATATAAGTAACGAAAATACGTGGGAACCCGCTAAGCACCTTAAGAACTACCGCCCCCTATTGCGATAGTATTATTAAAGGGAAATATATCGGGCATTGCGGACTAATCGATAATCCTAAAAGCCCCTAACTCTTAAGTATAACTAACTACTTGCTACTCCTTAAGGATGGCCTCCTCCTAGGAACGGATGCTATCCTCCTTATCGAGATCCCTTATACCGCGCGCCACGAGCTTAGAAGTACGCTTACGTAAGGAGTCGCGCTAGCGCTATAACCGAGCCCGACGAGCTAATAACTCCTGTAATTCCTTATCGGACTTTTCTAAATCCGCCTTTACTTTTTTTTATTCTCCGATAATACGTATTACTACGCACGGTTAATACGTATATACCACGTAGACGAAGTAAGAATATACGATGCGACGTTATATTATTGCTATTATAGACTTTCCGCGTACTAATACACGCGATATAACGATAAGAATCGTCGCTTATGCGATAGACATGCTTCGCACGGTAGTAATAGGTGTAGGGTATCTTGCTATCGTCTCCGTTGAAATAAATAGCCTCGATTAACGCGGCGCGATAGGAATCGTTAATTTCCTTATAGGTAGTACGGCGTTTCTGTATACGGTTAGGCATAATAGAAGGAAGAAGTTGCCGAGCACGACTTACGAAGGACGACTAACGGGTTTTAATTAATTCTAGGATAGAATCTCGGAAGGGGAGATATTATATTACGACCCGGTATACGACCGTATGCGCCTCTTACGTGCCCCCTTACTTTTTCCGCCTATTATACGATACCCGTATACTACGTATAGTAGACGACTATAGGCGACTAGCGACTATAGTCGACTATACTATAAAGGCGCTCGTAGACGATAGTCGACTATCGTCGACTATATAATATTTACTTAGTATATAGGAAGCCTAGCTTTACTATAGTTAGTCTCTACCTAGCTCCTTAGCTATTAATATAATTATCTACGTAAGATCTACCGTCTCGTATATAGACTGTAACACGACCGCTTAAGTTAATAATATCCTAGTGTACTTAGTTCATAAACCGACCTTAGATCTACCTACCCTGTAGCTAGTCTGACCCAACCGTCACACTATATTCGGACCTCTACCTTAGAAGTAAAGTACCCTATTATATTCGTACTAAAGAAGAACGGGAAGCTACGATTAATCGTAGACTATCGGTAGCTTAATAATATTACGATTAAGGATAAAATACCCTTACCGCTTATTAATAAGCTTAAGGATAGACTTTATAATAAGAATTAGTTTACCGCTCTTAACCTAAAAAGAGCCTATAACTTAATCTATATAAAAAAGAGAGATAAGTAGAAAATAGCTTTTCGCACTAAGTTTAGTTTATTCGAGTATTTAGTAATATTATTCGGCCTTACTAATACTCTAGCTACTTTCTAACGAATAATTAATAACGTACTTAGGGAGTACTTAGATATCTTCGTTATAATATATCTAGATAATATCTTAATCTTCTCGGAGACCCTTAAAAAATATAAAGAATATATTTATTAAGTATTAAAAATACTTTAAGATACGAACCTCTTAGTTAACCTAAAGAAATACGCGTTTTATATATAAGAAACTATCTTCCTCGGATATATAATCCGACTAAACGAAATTCTAATAAAATAAGTAAAAATTAATATAGTTAAAGAATAGCCTAAACTAAAAAATAACCTTAAGGAAGTATAAGTATTCGTAGGATTCGTAAACTACTACCGGCGCTTTATACGCGACTTCGCGAAAATCATAGTATTACTTATAGAACTTACGAAGGGTAAGAAGGAATTTTACTTTAGAAAAGAATAAAAAAAAGCTTTCGAGATATTACGAGATAGTATAATATCTAATACTATACTTATAACCTACGACCCCGAAAGACTACTCGAGTTAGAAATAAATATATCGGACTACGCTATAGGAGTATAAATTAGCTAACGAGACGATAATAATAATCTACGACTAATTACCTTCTTCTCGAAGAAACTCTATAGTATAGAACTAAACTATCCTATCTACGATAAGGAATTCTTAGTAATTATCGCCGCTATTAAAGAATTTAAGTATTATATACTAAGGATAAAGTTTAGAACTAAGGTTTATACCGATTACTAAAATATCTCTTACTTCGCTACGATATAAGAACTTAGCTCGTAATAAGTACGATATATTAAATTCCTAGCCGAATATAATATTAAGATTATTTATCGGAAAGGATCGGAAAATAATAGAGTAAATATACTTAGCCGCCGATTAGACTACGATACTAAAGTATTAAAGGCTAAGGGCTAGATACTTTAATAAAATAACGAAAGGAGCTACGTATAAATAGTACTTAACCTTCTTATATTTAGAGTTAAAGTAGATATTATATACTACGATAAAATACTAAAATAAGTATTTAAATATAGGGAAGAAATACCTAGCGACTATACGATAGAAATAAGAAAAGGACTTACTAAGAATAGATTACTCTAGATACTACTACCGCTATATAATAAAATCTTAATTAATATTTATACGTACCCTACGGTAGGATATTAAAGAGTTAAGAAGACTCTCGAACGAATATAACGAACGTACGATTACTAAGGAATTAAGGTAGATATTATATATATCGTTAGATAATACGAAGATTATATATATAGTAAGGCTGCCCGGTATAAACTATACGGAGAATTAAAGCTATTACTAGTGCCTTTAAGACTATAGGAATTAATAGCCTTTAATTATATTATAAAGCTACCTAAATTAAAGGAACTAGGATCTAATATCGAATATAATAATATATTCGTTATTATAGACTAAATAAGTAAATTCGGATATTTCCTACTATACTAAGAAGCAATAGATATAGAGATACTCGTATATATAGTACTTAAATATATCGTAGCTAACCACGGCCTTCCGGAAGAGATTATTTCGGATCGAGGGATAATATTTACCTCGAAATTCTAGTAAGCCTTAATAGCTTAACTTAGAATAAAGTATAAGCTTAGTATAGCTTACTACCCTTAGATAGATAGATAGATAGAAAGGTTAAATTAGATACTAGAATAATACCTATAGTACTATATTAACTATGAATAAGATAATTAAGTCTCGAAGTTATTACTCGCCTAACTTACTTATAATAGTATACTTACGGAATTAACTAAGATATTACTATTCTACGCGAACTACGGGTACGAACCTAAGTTCGGTAATAAAATACTAAGGGATAGACCTCTTACTAAAAAAGCTATACTTAAAATAGACTAGCTACGCTTATTATACGAATATATAAAAAAATAACTCGAATTTATACGTGCACGAATATCGAAATACTATAACTAAAAAAGATCAAAAGGACCGATCTTTTAGAGGGGAGATATAGTTTACTTATTACGTAAAAATTTTATAATAACTCGACCCTTATTAAAGCTCGACTATAAAAAGCTTAGACTATTTAAAATTAACGAAGTTATCTTAGATACTAACTATAAGCTTTCGCTACCCTTAAGTATAAAAATATACTTAGTTTTTTATATCTTATTACTTAAAAAAGTACTATAAAACGTAAAAATAAACTACGAACTAAAAGTCCTCGAAGAACTCTACGAACTTAAATAAATTATCGATAAATAAATAATAGATAGGGAAGTTAAATACCTTATTAAATAGAAAGGCTATATAAGTAGCGAAAATATATAGGAACCCGCTAAATACCTTAAGAATTACTATTACTTATTACGATAGTATTATTAAAAAGAAATATATCGGGTATTATGCTTTAATCGATAACCCTAAATATACTTAATTCCTAAGCACGCCTAACTACCTATTACTCCTTAAGAATAGCCTCTTCCTAAGAACGCACCCTATCCTCCTTATCTAACTCACGTATATTATAAGATACTAACTCCGAGGTCCGACTTCGAAGTAATTCTTATTAGCGACGAAGACGCTAAACGCGCCCTAGAGCCTCTTAGAGCTCCCTCTTAGATTTTTCTAAATCCGCTTTTACTTATTTTTACTTAGATACCGCACGCGTTACTAGAACGTAAGTTAGTATATATATAAAAAATATATATAGTACTTACGGTACGATACCACGCTAGTACTATTATAAATCTTCTTTATTTCGATATATAATATATAACGACGGGAATTATTACTTATACGATAAATACGCTTAGCGCGATAATAACGAGTATAAGGTATCTCGCTCTTAGAATTATTAAAATAAATAGCTTTAATTAGAATAGCGCGACACGAGTCGTTAGTTCTCTTATAAGAAAATAGACGTTTCTATATACGGTTAAGTATAATAAAAGAAAGAAGTTACCGAATATAACTTATAAAGGATAACTAATAGGTTTTAGCTAATTCTAGGATAGAATCTCGGAAGGGGAGATATTATATTACGACCCGATATACGACTATATACGCCTCTTACGTGCCCCCCTGTTTTTTTCCTCTTATTATATATTACCCGTATACTATATAGGATAGACGACTATAGGTAATTAGCGATTATAGTCGACTATACTATAAAGGCGCTCGTAAACGATAGTCGACTATCGTCGACTATATAATATTAACTTAGTATATAGGAAGCCTAGCTTCGCTATAGTTAGTCTCTACTAGCTCTTTAGCTATTAATATAATAGTCTACGTAAGATCTACTATCTCGTATATAGACTATAACCCGACCGCTTAAGTTAACGATATCCTAGTATACTTAGTTTATAAACCGACTTTAGATCTACCTACCCTATAGTTAGTCTAACCCGAACGTCATAGAAGACCTATTAGCAGGAATATAACCGCTATGCGGGAGGACGCAGAGTTCCCATCGACACCCTGTCGGAGCAATAGCATGGAAAGCTCGTGTACCCGGCTGCGGAGGCGGCAACAGACACTAACATGTAAGTGCCGCTTGATTCGCGGGTACTAAACGGAAGCGCCAATCGTGGTTTCGCTAACTATAACGGTTACGCCTAACCGTTGCGCCATGGGCAAAAGATCAGGCATTGATCGAATGACGAGCGATCAATACAGGCGTAATAGCTGCTTATAGGGGGTTACGAGGGACCAGGTCGTAACATTAGCTCCCCTCCTCCAAGAGGTCGTCCCGACCTCCTAGGCTCTCCACGCACTAGCCTCGCTAGCGCGATCCTAGCAGCTACTGACCCCCAAGGCGTTCCGCAATAGTCATGCCCAAGCTATTCGCGCGGAGCCTTGTTAGCGGCGGGGCTCGAACAGTGGACCTTGAACAGCAGCCCCCTGCCCGACCGGGCCACCAGCTCTTTTCGATCAAATTGTAACGGTTACGCCTAACCGTTGCGCCATGGGCAAAAGATCAGGCATTGATCGAATGACGAGCGATCAATACAGGCGTAATAGCTGCTTATAGGGGGTTACGAGGGACCAGGTCGTAACACTAACCTGGTCGTCACACTCCCAGGAACACGCAAGCGCGACGAACTTTCTTAACAAATCATCCCTACGGATACCAAAATGCCGGGCAACGCAGACGACATGAACGACTTGCAGAGCAAGCGGCCCAGGATGCCGATTACTATCGTAATCGCTACAACACACACCACTCCGTTAGTAGCCGGCCTGCGGATTATTGGACGTTCGATAAGGCAACCGGGCACTTTTACCATGTAAATGATGACAAGAGTGTCACATGGCGACAATGAGCAGAGGGATAGTCTTCCTCGGCGCCTTGGGATTCTTACGTCGTCCGAGAACCGGGTGGTTGCTGCTGTCCGGACCAATTGCGAGCGGGTCTTGCAATCCAGTGAGTTGTGCTGCAGCAGGGAAAGTTTGAAGCGAGTTTTATGAAATATCAATGCTGTTTTCTTTTGTACCCTAGACTGTTCCGCTTCCGTAGCCATGCCCTGCACGTTTTCAATACCAAGCGAGGGAGGCGAGGGTTATGCCTAATGCAATACATGACCGGCTCTCTATTGCATTAGTAGCTCTTCTCCCAGACCGAGTCTTATTAGTATCAGTCGATGGGACCGACTGCGGCAGGTCAGATGTACGGGTCTTCCATCGCTCAACTGCAGTTCTTCTCGGTTTTTTCCTTGGGCTCGCCCGCATGTGCACAGGGCAGTGGAACGATCCTAAGTCAGCGTTCGCCTTTCGATGACGTTCGATTTCCGGCCAGCCGCCGACTATAGCATCTCGTTCCTGAAGGGAAAAGGACTACTAAGTCCTTGTTATTTCCATTCGATGTTATGGTGCGTAGTCAAACGATAGAGCCAGGTTAGTCCTGGTGGTCGAGGCACTATGGGCGCCACAGGTGATAGATGGGATAAACCCGACCCTTGCTGGGTCACAGAGCTCATCGATATTCCCCACCACAGTCGCCCATGGATTCCAACATCTGTTGCCTCTGACTCACTGCCAGGATCCCATCAATCTGCGCCTTGTCCTCCCTGTCTAGGGACCAGCCAAAGCTAGCCGCGTTCTCCTCAATGTGCTCACTAATACCTACGCGTGTGCCGACAAGGACGGCCCCGACGTAGGGGAAGTCGAGCACCCACCGGGTCGCCACGTTGGAGATACTGACACCGTGCTTGGTGGCGATGGCGGCGAGAACTTGCAGGAGCTGCTGGAACAGGGACCAACCACCCCATGCACGTATGACGCCGTGGTACTGTCTTGGGTGTCAGACATCAAGACGGAACGAAGTCGATGGAACTCAGAGCTGACATACCTTGCGTTGACTAGGAGTGATGGACTCCTCGTAGAGGCCCGGCTCTGGCTTTCCAACCCACTTGTCGGATAGGAAACCACCACACTAGATTGCATGCGCGTTAGAGGCTGGCAATCAACGAGACACTAAGCCCTCTCGTTGGGCACAGGGAATCTTACCAGTGTCCCGTACGTCAGGAGCTTGACGCCGTGCTTCTCACAGACGGGACCCATCGAGGCGGTGGGACGGGAGTCGACAAGCGAGAACTGTTCTGCGCGTCAGAATCAAGTGTCACACTGAACAGGGGCTTGACCATACCTGAACCTGATTCGTGTGAATCTTGATACCAGCAGCAACGACCTTCTCGAGGTGCTCCGTATCAAAGTTGCACAGGCCCAGGGTTAGCACCCTCTCGTCCTCTGCGATGAACCTAAGGGCGTCTAGGTACTGCGGGTCGTCGTACTGTCGTCCTGTAAGCTTCTGCTTCCAACGGCCAAGGAACAAAGAAAGAGACATCATACATCTTGCCAGTGGAATTGCAACAGATCGAGACGCTCCGACTGAAGTCTCCGACACCTCTCCGTGATGTTGGCCTTGATGGCCTCCCTCGTCACGGTCATGGGGTGAAAGACGCAGAGCTTTGTCGCTGCGAATACTCTGTCCCGTCGAGGATTCGAGGACAAAAACATGCCCTGCGCACGAAACCGATGAGCAGACAGAACTATGCATACAGGTGTTCAACTCACAACCAGGATCTCAGCGTCACCATAGTGGTCGGCCATGTCAAAGGCAGTAAGGCCGCTCGTAACGTGGGAAGAGAGATGTGAGATGATCTTGGACGTGGGCGCCGAGCCCCATGCGGAGCTGGAGAGCTGCCAGAGCCCCGCGAAGATACGGGGTAGTTGTCGGCCGTTGAGGGCAAACTTCTCGTAGCCATTGCCATGGCCATCGCCGTTGCTGTCAGTGGCGTCCCCTGGGTTAGCCTCGGCTGGCGCGGCGGTCTCCTTGTCACCAAGAGTGGCTTTCTCGCCTAGCATGCCAGCCGTGGCGAGAAACGCCCTCGTGTATGGAAACTCGAGCCTTCTCTCGGCCGTCATGGCGTGGCAGTCACGCAGGGTCTGATACACGCCTGTAACCGCTTGCCGCTCATCGCTGGACAGGGTACGCCGCCCCCGATCTGACACGAGTGACTTCTCTATGGCGGTCACGGCCTGGACAACGTCGCCATCCACAGCCGCCAGAAAGTCGTCGCGCAGTGCGTTTGGTGTGGCGTTTTCATCGCCCTGTGAGGTCGGTACACACATCTGGACAGCCTGAGTCGCGAGATCGCCCAGCAAAGGCAGGCTCTGGAAACAGAGTCCGCACCCAATCATGCACCGGATGGTCTGCAGCCGCGTCTTGAGCGTCTCCAGCCCGCTGCTGCTGTCTGGCGCTGGGATCGTCGTGGTGTCGGTGTCTGGCATCATTGTGGCCGTGATATATCTCCTCGTTTCCGCCTCAAAGGTTGACACCGCACTGGGATGGGCTGCCAGCAGGGACCTCATGATAATGCGCAGTCCGGCAGGCGACATGTTGGTGATGATGGTGTCGGTCATCATGTTGACATGGGCGCTCTTGGCAACGCCGGGCCCTTTCAAGCTCGCGACATCCATCTTCATGGTGCCTGTGGCTACACTGTCGTGTAGGAGGTTACTCTGGTTGAATCGGCGAGTGTTCGTGGCGTTGGGTATTTGGAGAACTCCTGTACTCTGCAGTCAGGCGGTCTGATGGTTGCAGGTAATCAGTGATGGACCATCACTCTCTGTCTACGGACATAAGATGCCGAGTCACCCAGGTCCCAGGCGATGGTGATGTATTTGGAGAGTCAGCAATGCGATCCACCATGAACGCCCAGCCGATTCCAGATCAGGATTCAGGACCAACCAGTCAATCAAATCACACCGGCGTTTTTGTTCTCCTGCAGGGTCCAGCCTCCAGCCGGCCGGTTATCCGCCTCCGGTATCGCCACTGCGTCGCCTAACACAGTGGACTGTGAGTGTGGAGACTCATTCGAGGCATTTATAATGACCACAGGAATCAGGATACCGATAACCAGCCAGCCAATCTCCTATCTGCATATGACGGCCTATCGTTTTGATTGCCGCCCGGTGTTATAAAGCCTACCGTCGGGCCGGTCTCTTCTACGTTCAATCGTCCTGGCGGACTGCGAACGACTACAGCCCAGCACAAATCAATCGCTCCCAAGTCAGACAGCAGCGGCTATGCCTGAGGAACGGATTCGATCGGCCCGGGCGTGCATGCCCTGCAGGCGCATCAAGACGAGGTGCATGTTGCGGACGGGAGAGTCTCGATGTCAGCGATGTACGCGCAAGTCGCTGGACTGCGTGTTTCGGGAACATCAGCGCGGGAGAAGGCCCGGCACAAGGTCAGTCTCGTCTTGCTCTGTTCGATGCTATCCAGGCTGCATGGCGGAGAGGCGAGTGTCAAAGATCGGCTCATTAACGCACTCAAAGGTTTTCAAAGGACAATGCCACAGCCTCCGTGACGCGATCACCCTCCCAGTCTCCAGTGGCCCCCTACCCGCCCCATGAACCAACGTCAACTGCTGCTGTCGCTGCTTCCACTGCGGCTGCAACGCCTGGCCCTTCACAGATCTCTCATTCCCGTCAGCAGGTGCTGGATGCCCCGGGTTGGGAGACAGGACCCCTGCAGCCGTCGGGCCTGCTGGACCATGCCATGTCCCGGGGTCGCTTCTCGCTGCGCAACATCCTCAGCACGACCGATCCCGCCGTCCCCGACCGAGGCGCTGACCCATTCTCCTCCCTGCCGTCCGCGGACCCTGTGCAGCGCGGCCTCCTTAGCTTGTCGGCGGCCTCGTCGCTCTTCAACAGGTAAACGAGCCATCTTATACGTCCAGGAAAAGGCGTTGTTGACAATGGCCTAGCTTCATGGCCAACTTGAACCCCTATATCAGCCAGCTGGACCCCCAGCTGCACACCCTCGCATACGTTCGGCATAAGTCGCCGTTTCTTGTGTCGGCTATCCTGGCTGTCGCCGCCAGGGTCTTCAACCCGCCCCTGCATGAGCGCCTGCTCTCGTATGCCGAGGATTTGCTGGTTGATGGCTTCCGACGCGGGCGCAAGTCGACCGAGACGGCACAAGCTGTCGTGATCCTGACGTACTGGAAGACGCCCGACGACGATCGTGCCTGGATCTCACTCGGCTATGCCGTCCGCATGGGCATGGAGCTGGGCTGGCACCGGCTGACGCGGTACGCGGGTAGCAGCGCCGCTGGAAGCCCCATGACAGAGATGCAGAAGCTCGAGGTCCGCAACCGCGAGCGCACGTGGCACGTCCTCTTTGTGTACGATCGGAGGTGAGCCGTCCTTAGTCCTCCACGCCCCTTTTTATCTCGAAATCCGCCAGAGGCTGACGGAGAATCTAGTATGAGCCTCCAGACAGGCAAGCCTTGGATAATTGAGCGCAGTGACTTTACCGAGTCCGTAGAGGCGTGGTGCAAGGACCCGCTGGCGGCACCGGGCGATTGTCTCTTGGGGGCCTTTGTCGTGTTGCGGCTCCTGACCTCGGAGGTGTTCAAGCTGCTGGGGGACCGTCCGACCAAGGGCGGCAGCGGCCGCCTCTATCCTCTCGAGTCTTTGCTGGCCGTGATTAAGGGGAGGATTGAGGAGTGGGAAGCCAAATGGATTAAGGCGGCTTCGCAGGGTGAGTTGCGCCCATTCAAACCTGGGGCTGGCTAATAATCGCCCCTTTGACGGTGTCTGTGCTTACTGACCGTGTGTTGTTGCAGAGAGCTGTCATCAATTTCTCATCCACTTCTATGGAGCCCATCTCCGTCTCCAGCTATTCTCGCTACCGCTTCAGGAGGTCTTGTCGCGCAAGGAGCAGGATCTCTTCCTCAACTTTGAGGCCTTCTGGACGAGCTACTCGAGCGCCCTCGAGATGTTGCATCTGCTGTGTCGCTTCTCGTCGTGCATCCATCTCGCCCAGGATTCTGTTCACGTCATGACTGCGTACTGCGTTACCTTTCTCATTAAGGTCAGTCCCTTTCTTTTTTGTTTCTGGCAGTATGGGTGTGTTTGTATAGGTGAAATCCGCAATATTGACATGTTGTCTTCTTTTCAAAAGATCCTGTCTGTCCCGTCGTCTATCACAGCACAGATCGAACCCGAGATTGGCGACGCCATTCGAGGCGCCGCCCAAGCGCTGCGCCAACACCCAGTCTTGCCAGGCACGAGCTGCGCCCTACAAGCCGAGTTCCTCGACAGGATCATCGCCCGGTATTTTGTGAGGAAAGGTGAGCAAGCCCATGCTCAATCCACTCCTGTTGCCCGCAAGGAACAGCCAGGCCACATGCACAAGTTGCCTAGTGACGGAGGAGTTTCTCTCATGCGAGACTGGACCATTGCTGCCACGTCGATGCCGGGCCCGGCCGTCTTCTTCGATGACGACGACTTTGGGGGCCTTGACGCCATTTTCGGTGAGGGCGCCCTCTGGGGTGGTGCGGCGACAGAATCTGTACCTCCGGCCCAGGAGGGTGGCTTCTACACGTAGACTATGTGAGCAGCGTCCAACGAGGCAATGGTGAATCTCAGCTGTATGTGTGCATGTAACATGAGCATCATCATGGATTGGAAGCTGTGGTTGCAGACTAGCTTGCTACTATGTGACAGACACATTCCATGATTTCCGCATTTCCATACCGGCCACCCATTCTCGATCTATCCAGGTTACGCACCAGATGGTGTCGATGGAGTGTTCAAGGGCAACACGGTGGTCTCAGAGTGCTTGAAGACACGGACACCTTCCCGGACAATCCTGAGCTGGGACGGACAGTTCGGATCCGGACAAGCAATCAGAGCATCCGTCGTCATCCAGTCATTGGCGTCAGTGACACGTTGCTTGGCTGGGAGGAGAGGCAGCACGGACGCTGTCAACCTGTCAGCTCTGTTCGCCTCCATCTTCTCGTTCGCCCCTCGCCTGTCTCCCCTTGGAGAGTCTCTCGCCACATCACATACCCAGGCTGTAGATGCTGATGCCCTGGCCAGGCGGCAAATGGAGCATCTCGCCCTGGAGGGTGAAGTAGTCTCCCTCGCGGGCCCCACACATGATTCTCTTGCCTGCAGGGCACGAGACTTCGACCCGGAGGTCATAGAGCTTGAATGAGTCGTCAGTCGCCATGTCTGCCCAAAGTTGCTGCAGTCGTCTGAGTCGACTCGGGTCTGGCGCCGGGGGACTCGTTGCCCACACGCAAGACCCGGGTCTTTTTAATCCCGGATGGTTCCCAACATGAATCGTGCATCACCCGCTATGGCTGTCGACGAGGTGCGGGGGAAGTGACAGTCGTTGCCGCCACCGGCTCACGGCATTCATCGGGACTCGGGAGGAGGCGATGGCCGACGGACTTGAGGTTATTGCCGGCGACGTGCCCTGCCGGCAATCTAGTTTAGCCCAGAGGTAGGGCCGACGCCGGCGTCCTAACGGCCAAGGAGACCTAGCCCCCCCCCCCCCAACGACCATTCATAGCATCCTCTTTCCCCCCGTCTTATCAATGTGTGGGCCAGGGCTGGAGTAGAGCAGATAGGCGGAGATAACGAGGGGCTAGACTAGAACTACCCCATAGTCCACGGGCTGCCGTGGCCACATGGCCTGCGGGCGCGGCTGTGGACTTTGGGCGAGCCTATCCAAGGACATGACATGATAGCTATCGCTCTTCGGATAGAGTCATCCCCCAAAGGTCAGTCGACCCTCCTCTTCAAATATCCCTGACTGGCTCTCCCTCCGAAGGTCACAGGCGGGCTAGACGATCTATCGCTTGAACTCGCGGTCTGCACTCTATTCAATTGCGTCTTCCTGCTATTCTTCGCCCCCTTCATCAGCACTGGTGCCTCAGCATCTATCGAGCACACCTGCAGACAGACAGACCCACCGCCACGCGCGCGCGCGCCTCACATTGACACCTGCACTATTCCACCAGCCTCGGCCATGGACGACTCAAAGAGCCCAAGCGCTTTTATCGCGGCCACCGACATGGAGGCGAGCCTCAGCGGCCACGGATCTATCCACGCTGAGCCACCCGAGGAGATCAAGCGCGACCTGAGTTCTCGACATATCAACATGATTGCCATTGCTGGCATGATTGTACGTTGTCCTGGGTAGAAAAAGTACCACTTGGGTGAAACATGCTGACAATTAACAAGGGAACCGGTCTCTTCCTCGGGTCAGGCAAGGTGCTTTACATCGCTGGTCCCGCTGGCGCTCTTCTCGCCTACACCTTCATGGGTCTTGTCACGCTCGGAGTATCCTATACCACGGGCGAGATCACCACCTTTATGCCCAAGTGTAACGGTTACGCCTAACCGTTGCGCCATGGGCAAAAGATCAGGCATTGATCGAACGACGAGCGATCAATACAGGCGTAATAGCTGCTTATAGGGGGTTACGAGGGACCAGGTCGTAACATTAGCTCCCCTCCTCCAAGAGGTCGTCCCGACCTCCTAGGCTCTCCACGCACTAGCCTCGCTAGCGCGATCCTAGCAGCTACTGACCCCCAAGGCGTTCCGCAATAGTCATGCCCAAGCTATTCACGCGGAGCCTTGTTAGCGGCGGGGCTCGAACAGTGGACCTCGAACAGCAGCCCCCTGCCCGACCGGGCCACCAGCTCGTCGTTCGATCAAATTATAACGGTTACGCCTAACCGTTGCGCCATGGGCAAAAGATCAGGCATTGATCGAACGACGAGCGATCAATACAGGCGTAATAGCTGCTTATAGGGGGTTACGAGGGACCAGGTCGTAACACCAAGACTGGCGGTTTCGTCCGTCACGCAACGCACTTTGTTGAGCCCGCTCTCGGAGCCGCTGTCGGCTGGAACTTCTGCAAGTCCTCTTCCGTTCCCAAAGATTGCTCTCCTGGGCCATCCTGATTCCTGACTCCTGGGCTGACCATTTCTCCGTAGGGTACACGATGGCTATTGTCGTCCCGACGGACATGAGCGCAGCGGCGACCATTATCCAGTTCTGGAACACGTCTGTCCACCCGGCTGTGTGGATCACTATCTTCTCCGTCTGTATCGTCGTCCTTAACTTCCTAGGTGTCAGGCTTTATGGAGAGGTGAGACTCAACTGTAGTGCCTTGCTGGCGTGTCTGGCTGACCAAAACACAGTCCGAAGTTATTTTTGCCTCCCTAAAAATCATGCTCATCATTGCCCTCATTATCGGTGGGCTCGTCATCGACCTCGGCGGCGGCCCTGACGGGAAACGCATCGGCTTCGCCTACTGGGAGAACCCGGGCGCCTTCAACGAGTACATCATGACGGGATCCGCCGGACGCTTCCTGGCCTTCTGGAAGGTCCTACTCACCGCCGCCTTCAGCTTTGGAAACGTCCAGATCGTCGCCATCTCCGGCTCTGAGACACGCCAACCCCGTAAGATCATCCCGGCCGCGACTCGAAAGACCTTTCTGCGCGTCTTCCTCTTCTACTTCCTTAGCATCCTGATTGTTGGCATGATCGTGTAAGTCGCCTCTTTAGCTTAGAAGCCTCGGGCTAACTGGAGACCTGCAGTAAATACAATGATCCCTCGCTCTCCGTATCGACAGGCAACGCAGCCCAGTCACCATTTATCATTGCCTTTGAGCGCGCCGGCGTGTCCGTCCTCCCCTCCATCATCAACGGCGTCGTCTATACCTCGGCCATCAGTGCTGGGTCCGCCTGCATCTTCTTCGCCTCGCGCACCCTCTACGGACTCAGCCGCGACGGTCACGCCCCAGCCTTCCTCCAGAGATGCAACCGATACGGCACACCTCACTATGCAGTTGGAATGACCTGCCTCCTCCTCCCGCTTGTTTACCTCAACGTCGGCACCGACTCATCCGTCGTCTTTGGGTGGTTCGTCAACATCACGACCGTTTCGGGTCTGATTGGCTGGGTTGTCATTCAAGTCACCTACCTCCGCTTCTACGCCGGACTGAAGGCCCAGGGTTACTCCCGAGATCGTCAGTCTGCCCCTCCACAACATAGCGAAGACACGATGGAGTGTGCTAACAGTGTTTCTGCCACTAGAACTTCCTTACCGCAGCCCTGGTCAGCCCTATGTCGCATGGGCCACGCTCATTGCCAACGTCCTCGTCCTCCTTACATCGGGTTCGTCTCACATCACCCCTGCGAGGACTCGAGCCTTACGATGCCACAAAAGCTTCGACGCTGACTGAGAAACAGGATTCGACGTCTTCGTCGACGGTAACTTTACGGCCGCAGGCTTCTTGACTTGCTATCTTAATCTGGCCATCTTTGCTGGTAAGCCGCCGAGACCTCTCCTGATATATGAATTGCATGAGGGGTTCAGACTAACTAACCCGCGCCGCAACGACAGTGCTCTATGTGTTCTTCAAGTTCTGCTACAAGTCAAAGATTATCCCACTTGACGCGATGGATCTGAAGACTGAGTTTGAGGTTATTAGGAGGGAGAAGGAGGAAGAGGCCGCGTTAGGCATTCCGGCGGACGGGAAGCTAAAGACTGTCGTGGGTAAGATCCGCAACTGGATCTAGGTACTCCGGGGAGGGAGATGTCATAATAGAACGCAAATATTTTGCATATAAATTATTTTGTTATTCAGGAGTCTGGCTCAGTTTCGGACATTGTCCGGGTACCTAGCATGTCTGCCTTAAACGACAACCAGTACGACTCCTCTGCCCACTTTCTCAAACGTTGGAGAGAGACGAGAAGCTTGTAGATGCCTTGCTCAGATCGTATATCCCCAATCTACAGCGGTGGCCGGAAGACGACCGCGACATCATCCTCGCCTAGAGTCGACGCGACGAATTGCTAATCATGACCCTAGACAATAATGCCAGCTAGAAAGTCCAACGTAGGCAGTGCCCTACCACCCCAGCGTAAGCTCCGCCACTAGGCCGAGTGCCATATGGCGATTTAGAGCAAAGCGGCATCATATTGCTCCCCATGACGCTTAGTCTCGATGGAGATTACAATCGGTCGCTTGCTCAACATTCCCCACTCTATATGGTTAATAGAGTCACCCGGACGCAGCTTACGGAGGGCGTCGATGGCGTCCTGGTCTTCGGCAAGATTAGGACGAATCGCAAGACAAAAGTCAACCATCTTACTCGGCGCGTCTTTCGGCCGGTATGGCGGTAGGAGTCCGGCATTTAAGCTACTTAAATAAGCAAGTGACGGTCCACAACCGAAAAGAATGCTCACCAATATTCAGAGTCAAGGTCGCTTGATATCGTCGATGCAGTCTCGGTCGCTTCTTCGGTCGCTCCAATTCATCAGTGCTCTCTTCGGCGTGCACGACCGCAGCATCAATAGAGCTGAGCCAGAGCAAGATGAGAGGGTCGTCGCTCATATCGCGTGGGGTTGGTGATTGTGAAGCAAACGCGTCGCAGCCATGGGAATATTCGTGGAATAGTGACAATCCGTGGTGAGACGTAAATACCTAGAAGTCGGGTTGGCCCGGAAACAATCGATAAGGCGACCTTGTGCGGGGGGTGCGACTGCGACTCTGCGACAGGCCGCCTCTGAAATTCTGAATCCTGATGCATCATACCTTACCCTACGGCAAACGTCTGCCAGTGCCTACTGAAGCCCCAGGACTATCAGCGTCGCTTTTCGAAATAAATGCAACGTCCTACATCGCCCAGGCTGGCTAGTGATAACGGTCAGGCTTTAGGAAAGCACATGTGCGAAAAGTGTGGTACGTGATTAACAGCGCATTGCTCAACCAAGTTCGAGTGCGACCACGCAACCGACGTTGCTCTGACGAGAGCCTCAGTTCAAGTTATTGATAGTCACTTTCCTTCTTGGCATGTCAAGGGGCAGATTTCAATGTTAGATGCAAAATCCTCGTTTACTAAAATCCTCGACTTCCTTATAACCTCTCCACGCTCCTTTTCTTTGGACCCTTGCCTTGATTGACGCAGTTCGCCATTTGTACCAGTGACAACCTGGCTTTTGCTGCCATTGATCTTCACCTGCTTGCACAAATGTGCAAGCGACGAATTCCATGTGCGCTTCCGAGATTCTAACATTCTCGCGGGACGAGATTTCTGCGCCTAGGCGGACACGAAGCTTCACAGGCGGCACGTCCCTCAACATGGAAGAAGTCCATCCGATCCGAACCGTTTTGTTGCCGGTGTCCGCCGCTGCATACTGTTCTCGAAGAACCGTGTGCTCGGGCCTCTGGAGTGTGGGGAACGAATGCTGCAAGCGAGTCCAGAGTCCAGACGAGACGACTGCCGACGGGAAGCTAGGAGCGCGGAGTCTCTAGTGCTTATTGTGGAAGAGTGGTCACAACACCAAGGAACGGGCTCGTTATAGGCCAGAATACTCACTTTCGTGATGCATACAGAATCGGATTCTTTGAGGAAATGGATTGGAAGAACAAAGAGACACATGCTATTAATGCCTAAGGCCGCAAATGAGCCTTTCCTTCTGACAAGGTGGTTGTTAATTAGCGCAGCCACGAAACTCTAAAACAGAGGATCAGGTTCTCAGCTGTCGAATGACAGGCCGCCCGTGAGTCAGTGACCAACCGCACGCATTGGCGAATGAAACCAAGGTCGTGCCTGTGATAGCTAGTGAGTAGGTAGTTGCGGACACACCGCGAGCTAATAACTTGGTGGCTTGCATGAAGAAGGGGGGAGTCCGGGACCTCCTTGTATAGCCCGGAGTAATAAATTCGTCTGGCTCGCATTGGATGTTCCAGCGAGGCGGTCCCTTACTTTTGATCGCATCAAAATAGACTGCCAAATGGAGTCCAGCTTCTTTCTCTACTACTACTCTTCACCTTCCCCCACACGTGCAACCTGACGACATCGGCGACATGGCCGGAGAATCGGGTCCAATATCAGCTCCGCTTCCTATCAATATGACAATAGCTGGTTTCTTCAGCATTGCCTGCTACAACTGCATCGAGATTCTTATTATTCTGCTCGACCGGTTCAAAAGGCACAATAGTCTATATTTCTGGAGCATGCTGGTCACCACCCTAGGAATCCTCCTCCACTCCATCGTCGTACTCCTCCGCTATTACGGCTTGGGGCCCAACTTCATGCTCGCCGTCCTCACTTGCATTGGCTGGTACGGTATGGTCACCGGTTTTTCGGTCGTCCTCTACTCGCGCCTCCACCTAGTCGTGTCGGACGAGTCTCGGACCCGCTGGGTGCTGATCATGATTATCATCAGCTTCTGCATCTTCCACGTCCCCGTCACAGTTCTGTTTCTGGGCACCAACACTCGCCTCACTGAGGTATTCATCGGGCCATTTCATATTTACGAGCGCGTCCAGCTTGCAGGGTTTTGCGTCCAGGAGTGTATTATCTCGGGGTTTTATATCCTCGAGACTATTCGCACACTCAAGCCAATCCTCGCCATCAGGTTACCCAAAGAGCGCAAAATGACTAGATACCTCATCCTTGTTAATATTCTAGTCATTATCCTCGACATCAGCCTGCTCTTCACCCAGTACGCAGGGTATTTCCAGATCCAGACGACGTACAAGCCCGTCGTCTATAGTATCAAGCTGAAGATGGAATTTGTCCTCCTCAATAGGCTCCTTCGCGTCCTGCAGCTCGGCGGCTACGACCACTGGCGCTTTTTGGACGGAGGTAGTATCGAGCCTGTGGGGTCCGGCCAAGATGGAATGCAGCTGCAGCGAATTCCCGACCTTATAGAGCGCCCTTCATCAGCTGGAGTGCCCAGACGTGATGCCTAGCTAGGCTCTTTCAATAGTGTCAATAAAAGCTTTCATAACAAGAATCGCCTAATTACGCTATAGTCTCTCTCCCCTCAATCATGTCCCAAGTTGGCTTGTCCTTCGACATGTCCGCACCCGAACTATATCTGCCAAGTTTAGACTTCTTCGCGACGTAGTCCCGAGCGAGTGCCTCAATATTCGCCCAACCCAACTCTGCAGTACCTACGGCATGTCTATCTTGGGAGATTCTAGCTAATGCGTCGGCAACCCATGTCCGGCAGCGCCAGTTAGAATCGTTCTAAACAACCGGTGTGGCGCGGAATATCTCAATAAGCCGCTTCTCGTCTTCGACCTTTGTAATCGTGATTCGCGCTAGGAGACCTACGGTGGTCTTAACGTTTCTCAGGCGGACTTCTTCATACACCCAGCCCTGAAAAGGAGTATTCTTAACATGGTACCGTATACCGGGGACTTCCGGCTCTATTTCGATCTTAGGGCCCCCAAGGAAGCTCCAATGGTATCTAACGCAGGATGTCAGTCTGGCTTTAGAGCACTGACAGTCGAGTGGGTCTTACTTTCGTTCCTCATTGTTCACAACTCCGCTTGGATATAGGGCAATATACAATCGCTTCTTATTGCTCACTATAGTTAAGAGTGGAAAGGAAATTAAGCAAGGACGTCGAATTATATAAGTAGCTTTAAGACCCGAATAAGAGATAGGTAGACCTTTATAGTACTTACCTTTAACAAAGCCTTAGTCCTGCTAGAGATAAAATGTCGATTCAATTGGCCATGCTATTTTTACTTACGCGCGCGCCAAACGCTAAGGCTAAAATACACCCACCTTGCATATTAAGGGGCTCAGCTGAGACATCAATCTTAAGATTAATAGTTATGTCACGAGCGTTAAGAATAGGAAGCGGGCGGGGGCAAGCATAAGGCAGGAACATAATTAGATCTGTACCTAGCTTATATGTAATTTTCAGGCTGGAAAGAACGACGCAAGTAGTGTCTAGTATTTCAACAATCCCCCCACCACTTCTGACGCAATATTTCTATCTTTAACTCCTCTAGGTATATATCGAGGAAGCTGTCCAATATGTCTTGCCACCACTGGCGGGTACGATTTCCATACCATATAGCCGTGTATTCCCAGTAGAAAGGGTACTACCTTACGAATTCCTAGTCAATAATTCTAGTAACCTACGTCCCGTGAAGCAAAATATTAAAAGGGTTCAAATCGCCGTGTATAAACACAGGAGGCGGCCACGGCGTATCCTACTTAGCAATCATCGCCTGGATATCTTTATAATCCTTTTCACCTTTGCGGTCAGGATAGTCATTAAGTCGGAACCTATCACGGAGCTAGCGATAGAAGTCTTAAATTGTTGGAAATAGCCCGAACCGGGGTCTGGCATAGGGAATGCGGGAGTCATACAAGGAGCCGCCAACGTAGCTTTTAACTTCTATGTCGGGAGGCGTTAGGGATCTTAGTTCCTAGATTATGCGCCTTAGTTAACCTAGTATAGTGTCGCGATCGAACTTAGATAGCGTTGTCTATATCTTTAGGAGCTCGGCGCCCTGTATGCGCTCTATAATAATATATGCCCGATTGTTATAGACGAAGGAGTAGTGCACTCTCGGGACGGGAATAGAGGTATTAGTGGAAATGAACTATATTATAGCTGCCTCGGTGAGATAGACCTAGGGACTAGTCTTAACGATAAGATTCGGGGAAATTTATCGTATAAAGCTATCCGTCTTATAGTAATACGCTATTATCCGAAGCGCGACGCGGGTTAAAAAGCGACGAAGGGGGGTGTTTCGTATAGCTAAATTATTACGACCTAATATACGGCCGTATGCGCCTCTTACGTACCCCCTACTTTTTCCTCCTATCACGCTATCCGCGCTTAGTACGCGTGCTATAGCTCATGACCTTACCGTGAGCCCACGCTCTAATATTAACCTCTAGCTCACTAGATTACGACGCTCCCGTAAGCCCTTACTTTTATAACTAATATATAGGAAGCCTAGCTTTACTATAGTTAGTCTCTACTAGCTCCTTAGCTATTAATTATAATTATCTACGTAAGATCTACTATCTCGTATATAAATTATAACCTAACCGCTTAAGTTAACGATATCTTAGTATACTTAGTTTATAAACCGACTTATTACGACCTAATATGCGGCCACTGACGCATGTCACGTGGGCCCCTATAATTTCGTCGCACGAATCCTATTTATACGACTAGGGACCTACTATTTCTACTAACCACGCACTAATTATACTAATTACTAACTCTTAATACCACGACCACGGTAATTAATTATATTTAATTACTATTAATTACTCTTATTTAACTATAATTACTTCGTGATTACCTTAGTATATAGGAAGCCTAGCTTCGCTATAGTTAGTCTCTACTAGCTTCTTAGCTATTAATATAATTATCTACGTAAGACTTACTATCTCGTATATAGACTATAACCCGATTACTTAAGTTAACGATATCCTAGTATACTTAGTTTATAAACCGACCTTAGATCTACCTACCCTATAGCTAGTTTAACCCGAACGTTATATATTAATAGCTCTTATTTAGTATACTACTATATTAAGTACTTAAGTAATATAATACTATAGCTAGCGAATCCTCTAAGATAACCCTTAAGTCCGCCGATAAGGGTAAGGCCACGGCTAAGTATACCGAGCCCTCTTAGATAGCTTAGTCTATAGACTTAGACTCGGACGAGTCTAATAACGAGGATACGAAGATCCTTAAGGGATAAATCTAAGAGTTATAAGGGTAGCTATAGTAAATTATCGATATATAGACCCGCGATAAATAATAATACGATAAAGCCTACTATTCTTTTAATAAAGGGATAACCTTATAATATTAGTAGGCCGCTTAACTAAGGAACGAGATAAATAGTATAAGTAATAATATTATTCGATAGGCTACCGGTAAGGACCTAGGAGAGATTATAAAGCTACGCTAACTAGGACTATTCGATAGTATGACTAAGGACCTTTAGGGATTCCTAACTTAGGTTAGGGCTTACTAATAATACTTCCTATCTATCCTTTATATAGAAGAAGATAAAGTACGCTATATAATAGGATATTTATTAGGAGCCGCTCTTATATAATTCGAACCTACTCTTAGGGACTTCGTAATTAATACTTATTAATACCGAAAATAAGAGATAAAAGATATCTTCGTATACTATAATAACTTTAAAGAAATATTAAAGGCGACTTTCGGGACTATTAATAAAGAACGCCTAGCTAAGAACTAGCTAGAGGCGTTAAAGTAAAAAGGGTTAGCCTTAGATTATAGCGCCTTATTTATTTAAATCGCGTCTAGGATTATTAAGAGTAAAGGAGATAAAATAGCCTTTTTCTACCGAGGTCTTAAAGACGAGGTTAAGGATAAGTTATATAAGGAAAACCGACCCGCTACCCTCGCGAGCTATATCGCGATAGCCGTTAAGATCGATAACTAATAATTCGAGCGACGACGCGAGAAAAAGGGATAATACTTTATTAATACCTTAAGCCGCGATCGTAATAATAAGAATCGGATCTATCCTAATATAGGTCGGCCTTAATTCTACTAGAGTATTACTCTTAGCGGAACTTACGCGGGACCTATAGACTTAGATATTATATAACGAAAGCTCGCCGTAATAGATAAAAAGAATATTAAATATTATAATTACGAAAAGAAAGATTATATCGCGCGAGACTATAAGTCTCTAAGAAAGGAACGAAACTAAGGCTAGAAACTAATCCTAGAAAGTAAGTATAAATAGCTAAATATAACTAGATCTAGATATAACGTTAGCCTCCCGTAAAATATAGTATCCTTTAGGGAGAAGGAACGATAGAAGTTCCTCGAGGAAATTAAGAAGGCCGGAGAAGAAGTAAGAAAGTAACTAATACCCTACGAAGTATTATACTAATTAGGATACTATAACGATAGCTACCTAACTTATCGGGATAGTAAGGAAAACTTAGGATAGTTCCTTAAGGCACTATATAAGTCTCGCGCTCTAGCTATAATACGTAAGGTTACTAAGGGACTAAGAAAGTACCCGGACGACGCGGATAAAGAATTATCTAATACCGACTCTATAGATAGCGACGAAGAGCTCCTATAAAAGAAATAGATACTTAAGACTAACCTACTATACGGACGAGTAACCCTACGAGATTAAATAAAAATAGCGATAAATCGGTACGACCTTTTACTATAAGGGGAAGATCTCTAGATAGTTATCCCCGCCTAGATATTAAATAGAGGAATTAATTAAGTAATAGACTAAAGAATAATCTTAGGAGATAACCTACGCGTATACCTAGACGTATTAAAATATTACGAACTTTTATAAATCTCTTACGTATACTATTTCTATAAGGTCTATATACTTAATAAAAAAAAGTATTAAGTTTATTTAATTAAGGGACTAGCTACCCGTATTATTAACGATCTATACGAAAGATATAAAGTAAAGTTCTATAAATATATATATATAAAACCTAGTATAGGATATATAATACTAAGGTAGTTAGTAAAATACTAGGGTTACTAGGGTTAGGGTTAGGGTTAGGGTTAGGGTTTGGGTTAGGGTTTAGGGTTAGGGTTAGGGTTAGGGTTAGGGTTAGGGTTAGGGTTAGGGTTAGGGTTAGGGTTAGGGTTAGGGTTAGGGTTAGGGT
>NW_025764752.1:39802-98696 GCF_019669845.1 Emericellopsis atlantica | reverse complement strand
TTGGTGATAAACTTCCCGGGGGGCTACTTCGGGCTAGACGCCAACTATGGCTAGTTTCTTGGCAACGCATAACTTTTGAACTCGTCCTCCGTACTAACTTAACTTCAGTAGATCATCATCAGGCTAAGTAGTACTTTAATTGAAGTAAGTGCAGATCCTGGGGCTCTTCATTTCACAAATAACCGAAAGCCCAAATCCACGTCACTTACGAGAGATATCGTGCTAATGATGCTCAGGTAATGCAATTTCTGTTCACGACGACGCTCTTCGACTGGTTCGAATGCGACACCGTACACAACTCGCTGCGGTTGCAGCAGTTCCATTGGCAAAGGACGTTCTCTGTTGCGGAGCTGTCCCGGAGCCTCGTTGTGATGCATGTTGGTCCTCCTTGTGCATGTGCAGTATGCACGGTCCGCCATTGAACGCGCGCAGCGGCACACGCACGGGTCAGATGGTCTGAGACCGTTATCACTGCGCTCAGTGTCTATTTTTGAGAGATTTCGAATGAGACTCAACTCCCACCCAGCCCTGCAGCAAGACTTCCCCCCCGCATAGAGCTGAAGGCTGAGTCTCATGTCGTCTGTGTGTCCCACCTCCCGAGCGCACGCACAGTTGATGCAAACATGGCCCTCCTACGGGCGATTATAGCGTCATTCGTGTAGTCCTTCAGAGGCATTGAAAGCCACAGTGTCTGCTGGCATCGGAGTCTCTGAATATCCGGACACATCTGTTTCTTTTGTGTACGAGTTGGACACACGTCCTTGATCTGGCTCTCTACAAGACTTGCCTGCGTGGAGGGTAGTTCACCATGGCCGACCGCCCGTTACGCCCTGTGGTTGAGATCAATGAAGATGGCGTCTCGCCTGCTTCTTCACATCGCAGTCCCGTCAAGGAATTCTCGCCCACAAACATCTTTCGGCGCCATGGATACCATCGCATGGCCTCCGATGGCAGCCAGGAGATGATGACCTACAAACCCCGACCGGAGGAAGTACAACAATGGGAGGCAGCCTGTGGCGACTTTGACAAGGAAGGATTGGGTATCACAGGTCTTTCTCCGAAGATAAAACGCGTGCCCGTGGGTGCAAAAAGCACCTCGCCAAACACACCTCGCTCGACCCACGGGTTCTCCTCCACCAACTCGACACCTCACTCGTCCAGCAAGCCTTTCAACTCGCATCCGGTAAATCACCAATCCTCATGGTATAGTGAATCCCCAGCTGTAGCAGGACAAGGCGAGCTACACCAAGACAATACGCCCAAGTTCCAAGCAATGCCCACTAGGAGCATCCCCGAGGACGAAGATGCCCATCGTACAAGCAACGGGCGCCCAGAAGCGGACGATTTTGATGATGAAATCTTTTACAAGGGTTTTGGTATGTTCCTAGAAGGATGATTGTCCCATCATACGTCAGGCAATGAGCGAACCTGAATACTTATGAATCGCAGGGAAACCGCCGCTGTATTGCTCTTCGTCAGGCGATGTCCACGTGAAAAGAACGAACTGGCTTTCCCTCACAATTTTCTTTCTGAGTATCTACTCTACTGTGCTCTCCGGTATTTGGCTCATGGTCTCTATTGTCCAACCTCGATGGGGCTACCAGATCTCGTCACGACAGGGTCTGCTACCATCGACGGCAACGACTTTAGCGGCACTTGCCAGCAAAACCATTGAAATGAGTTTTGTGACAGTGTTCATCTCCTGTCTAGGACAAGTCTTGACTCGCAGGAGCATCTTGCGGAGAGCAAATGGCATGACGCTCGGCGAAATGACGATGCGCAACTGGGTAATCCAACCTGGCAGCTTGATCACACACGCCGAAGCCGTACCCACTGCCGGCTTCACCATTCTAGGCGCACTGACACTGACGGCAACGGTGGCCGCGACATTCTACACAACTGCGTCGGACGCCATGGTGGCACCCAAACTAAAGTATGGAGGCTGGGAAAGCAAAGAGCTGACTGGCCTTGTTCGCACGTCCTACGCCAACCCTCAATATGTCGCAGAAGAATGCCCTTCCCTGTTGAATGCGCAAGACGAACTCCACGCGGCCGAGTCGTGCTCCAACGTCCTTTACTCGGGTGCCAGCTATCGGAACCTCCTGAAGTACATGTCGGTATGGACAGAGATCAGCGAGAATGGTACCGGCGGCATGGCGGACCTGAAGGATCGCCCTGCAGGAACAACGCTTCTGTTTGATAATACCACAATGGAAGCCACCTGGATCGAGACGGAACATTCAAGTGTGGAAGACAATTTTGCCACGTGGGACAGAGTGATCAACAATGTCACGATGGCGATGCCGCATCCGGGCGTGTATGCTGCTGCGACAGATGAGGCCAACAATATCCTCCAGCCTGATGATCTGGCCGGTGTAGGCGAGTACATGATTCGAGCTGGGGTGGTGAGTCCCAGCATCAACGTCATGTGTGTGAACTTGGACCGCGATGAGCTGGCGCCCCTTGTGTACACGGAGTGGCCCAACGCAGTGACAGATGACACAGGTGTTGGGGACCAGAAGGGCGCTGCAGCAGACTGGGAGTCAACCATCCCGAGCGTTCCAGACGAAAACGAGGATGATGACAGTGTCATTGCCGACTCTTTTCTCAACAGTACGGCTGTAGATGATGTCTTTCGCTGGGGACAGCAGTACTATCGATATCGTCCCGTGTTCCCCATGGTACGGACACTTTACCCCTGACCACGTGTGCATCACCCACTGACTCCAGATGTGCAGCTACCTGCCAACTACAACATGATCACGAATTCGAGCGTCTACAACTCGTCATCCATATACATTTTGGCCAAGTCTCCCGCACTCACCGACTTCACTCTCTGCGAACTGAACTCATGGACATCGCCCAATTGCTCAACTCGTTTCGACATTTCAGGCACGGCGGGAGCTCGCATTACCGCCCATTGCGAAGACTCAGATGACAGAGACAGCTTTATACAAACCTTTGACAATGGGTACCCGGCATGGGGTGGACCCTCGAAAGACTGGAAATGGCTCGCCGATGCGTGGCGGCTGTCCATGGACCTAAACGGAGGCGTCTACAACAACAATGCCTCGAACGCACGCATCATCACGCAACTTGCTTTACAAGACCCTTCCCTACCAAAAACTCTTCCTTCCATTGCTGAGGCGCTTGCGGTCTACGCTTCATCAACCCTGGTCTCTGGAGCCATCGATTCACCCTTTGTGCACTATTGGGATCATATCCCAAACATACTCGATCCTGGCGTTCGCCAGGCCTTTAACGCCTCGATTCGCACACAGCAATACACATCTGGGCATGTCAATGACTGGCAAACCATCTTCTATGTCATCCTCTCTCTGGTCTTTGTGATCAACCTGTTCTGCTTGGGCTATTTTGTCACGCGCTCCGGACTCGTGACGGACTTCACCGAGCCTCAGAACCTCTTTGCGTTGGCCGTCAATTCTCCGCCAAGCGAGGCACTCAAAGGCACTTGTGGTGGTGGCCCTGGCGGCGAGAGCCTGGTCATCCCGTGGAGAGTGGCGTATGCGCCAAGTGCAAACCACTACTTCTTTGAGGAAGCTGAGCGCAAGGGTAAAACCAAGGCTGCCAGGAGTGAAGTTGAAGTTAGTGACAGGGTGCATCCGAAGTCAGGCATGAGCTACAAGAGGCTGAGTTCGCGCCAGGGATGGTTGTATGGTTTCTAGACTCTGCTGTGGTTCGTACGAATGAGAAGAACGTGGCGAGCTGATTTCACGTATGGGCTGCGTACAGATTCACATTTCGTAGAACCAGACAAAGACAAAATCCTGAGTGATTATGTTGAGGATCCAATTCTCACCTGGTGACAGTCTTGGCTTGATGGCAGTTGAGTGCCTTCTTTTGGGTGGCTGTTGGTTTATTCAAGGGCTTCTCGATCCGGTTCGCAAGAGGTTCTATGCTCTCGATGCTATCGTCATTCTGTTTATACAATTTTTCAAGAGAATGCAGCCTATTGAGACCATTTGTTCCCGATGTTGACCGGAGTTTGGCTGCGGGAAAGGTGATCCTCGTAACTAAGTTGTGAAGTCGGAGCGCCGAGGTGAAACAATATTGGCTCTTCAAGCTCCCAGAATACCGAGATTTGAGCGGCGAGAGGACTATGGCTATGGGCGCGGCTGTTTGCTGGAAAGATGGAGTGTGTATCTGGAACCCAAGAAGCAGCCTGAGCGAGGCATCTCAGCGAAGCGGTAACATCGAGGGCGCAGTCCCCATTTCGGCCCCTTTGCCGAAGGACTTGCTGAGTCGCGAACCCCATGTTCGTATCCTAGAAACCTTTTGTACCGAGGGGTTGTCAATCATTCACGCCAGCTTTTAGATTGTAAGCAATGTGCGTCCTCGACCCTACAGCACCGACAGCCCAGGCTTTCAGCCCTACATTGTCCATCTCCTCCCCGCTCTGCGCATGTCGTCCGCATGTGCATGCTGAGGCGTGCGTCCGCCCATGCCCGTGCCCGTCTTGCTTGGTATGGTGGGCGCTTATCACACATGCAAAGGCCGGTAAGTTTGAGCTGCTTGCATTCGTTCATCTAAGAATCCCTCCCCACGAGCTCCACACTGTTCCATCGGCCGAGCGGTTCGTTCGTTCGTTTGGTCGTTCCTTATGCCCCAAATCCAAAATCCTCCGTATTCCATCCCCTCGCTCGAACGTGGTGGGAGTCTCCTCGAGCTACGCGATTACCGTCGATCAAGCCTCGCGGCTCTCTCTCTCCGCGCGCGTCCACAGTAGCCCCCTTCATCTCTCCGTCATCTCGCAGCATGTCGTTGTCTTGCGGGTATATCCATCGCCATCGTCTGTCTCCTGTTTCGCAGGAGACCATGCCAACGCGTGATCCAAAGCCTTGTTTTTGAAAGTGTAGCACGAGCACCCTGCGGGGCCGCCAGCGGGCGCTCCTGGTGCAGGATGCTTGCCAGGTGGGCCAAACCCACCAGAAAGTATATCGTAGACGTAAATCAATTGAATCGAGTACGCCGCTGAGGGATCCCCAGAATCATGAGGGAAAACGTATCGGACTGTAAGTATGTAATAGGTTTCAGAAGAATTCAAAGGTGAGGAAATGTCATTTCGTAGAGACGTATGCGAAGAAGTCGTGTCGAGGCATAAAGTGAATGATGATTGCCGCGTTGCAACGTGGGAAAAGGCAAGTGGACATCATGCAGTCGGTGGCCATCTAGCCTCAGCTATGCCACATGAACCCGCCCTTGTCGTGATGTCCAGGAATGATCGCAAGGGCTGCGGCAGTTCTGTAGCCGTCTAAGCCACAGGGGCAATAGGAGCAATGGGGGCCACTGGTGCGGCCGGCACGGCGTTGACGTCGACCTCGGGCTTGACCTCGCCAGCGGCTGCCGCAGCCTTCTGAGGGCAGTCACGGGAGATGTGGCCAGCCTCGCCGCACTGATAGCAGGTCTTGCCGGCAGTGTTCAGAGGTCCACCGTTGGGCGCAGTGCAGTCGCGGGAGATGTGGCCCAGCTTGCCGCAAGCGTAGCACTTCATGGCTTGAGCCTGGCAGTCGCGGGCGAAGTGGTTGGGACCGCCGCACTTGTAGCAGGTAGCAGGGCGAGGACCGCCAGCAAAACCACCACGGCCAAAGCCACCGAAACCACCACGACCCATTGGGGCACCGCGGCCCATGGGGCCAACAGGGTTAGGGCAGGCACGCTGGCACGATCGATTAGCCTTGTAACTGGTCTACGGAGTTGCAAGTGAACGTACAGCGAGATGGCCCGGCTGGCCACAGTTGTAGCAACGTCCGCTGGTACCAGCGCCACTCAAGCGGAGAGTGGGGCAGTCAGCCTGGACGTGGCCAAGACCCTGGCAGTGATAGCACTGCTTGGCCTCCGTAGAACGAGGCAGAGGGCAGCCGTTGGATTCATGGCCTGGCATGGGAGGTTAGTCTGCGCCCATGCACCTGCTCGCTTGGCCGAACGTACCAGGCTGCTTGCAGTTGTAGCAGAGGCGCTCAGCGGAGGAGCAGACCTCGGCGTAGTGACCAACGTTGCCACACTTGTAGCAAGCACGTCGAGAAAGAGAAGACATGGTGAAATATATAGCGATCTGCAACGGTTGTTAGTTCATATAGCTGCTTGCGTGTCACTAGCTCGTGTGTCGCGCCGGTTTCGTCGTCCGCGAGTCTCTGCTCATCTGCCTCGGTGCCCTCGGTCTTGCGAGATACTGGTATATCGTGACGACTCTCGGGTCTGGCGCAACCTCTCTGATCTGGCCATGGGGTGTCCAGATGTCGAGGGTTGCGGGGGTTGCTGGGGTTGCGCCAAGACTGCGACAAGACCAGACACGGTTGTCGCTGAGACATATCTGCAATTGGTGACGGTGGCGCTGCGTGCCTGTCAAGAGTCGCCTCGCTCGCCGGCCCAATCCAAAGAATCCCACGTGAGAAGTGAGTCCGAGGGGTATTGGGAATTTGCCATGCGCCCGAGGCCGGGGTGCCGAATCGGGGTCGCACAACCTGTCCGTCGCACGCGACGGAATTGGATTCAGAGACGAAAATTCCCACTCCTGGCCAGGGTTCGACCAGTCCCTGCCCGCGGGCATTATAGAACTACCGGGCAGACATGGCGCAGAGACTCGAGAGAGCGGACAATTTTGCAATCGGTAACTAGCCGTCGCTGTGGCTTCGAGGGGTTCGTGGGTAACAATGGGGTCGACCGCAAAGCGCAGCGCAGACCGCACCAGGTCGACGGTCGTGGACGTACCTGGTTTCAGGGCGTTTCGTCGCGCAACAATTTCCAGCGACTGGTCTCGACGGCGATCGCGTGTCGAAGTTATAGATATTGTCGGGTTGGAAGGCCTGAGCTCGAAGAGTCGAAGAGGAGAAGGGAAAATTTTTCGCGAGAGGAACTGCTCGAGGGGAGGAGACGACGAGCGGAAGGGGAACCAGCTGCCCTCAATCTGTATTCTGCCCTCCTTCGTTGGTGGGCGCGGCCCTTGTGGGTGGAGGTCGTGGAGGGTGGAGTGGAGAGGAGCAGGCGACTGGACCCTGGCCCGCGCTGTCAATGGGCGCACCTGCTTATGTACCTGTACCATTTTCGCGTGTTCCGATCTGTGTTGTCTGTCAGCCTGTCAGACTGTCTGGCAGTCCAGTCGGGTCGGGCGGGCTGTCGACGTTCGCAGACGACCACAGGCTACTTAGATACCTGGTAATAGCAATAGTAAGACCTCAGTCGGCCCCAGTATGCACAATCGGATTGCCTTGGTCATGCAGCAGTTGGGTAGGGGCCCCGTCTGAGCCTCGACCGCCGGAAAGCATTATCCTAGAACTACTCGAGTTTGGCTGTCAGCAGGTCTGGCGGACGATCTTGGGGGAGTTGACGTTGTGAATCAACGATTGATGTGAGGCGTCGAGGGGCGGGTTTGTCCTCCAAAAGAGCAAGAGCCGGGGCAGATACACATTATTCGCAACTGTTGCTCGCTAAATAATACCACGAATGCTTCCTCTAACTAACAATCACGCACTTTCACCTCCATCCGTACCCGTTCGCACACTGCAGAAGACACGGCTGCTCTCAACGAATGTGAGATCACTGCGCCGGTCGCTGCCTGTCTGACGGACCAGATTCAGATTGACTTGCCAGCACCGCAGACATTGACGATGTTGTAGTAGAGCGTGGAATAGCGTCAACCACGTACGACACTCCATCGTCGGAAGAGTACGACGGTGGCCGTCGACTCGCCCGCGTTTCTGGTCTCTCAGTGCTCGCGCTTTCGACGTCGGCATTGCGTTGCCAGAACAGGCGATTGGGATCAACTCGGACGCTTTCCCTCCAGACCCCATACGCGGGTGGTGTGGGCCTCGAGTCCTCGCCCTCGAGGCCGGCAACTTCTTCATCTCGAGAAAGCAGGACTGGAATTGGAGAAGCAGGTATCGCGAATCCAGCAGTCTGTTCGTTCTCCTCCAGTGACAATGCTCGCGCGTGTTTCGCGCGGTCTCGCCGCACAACGAGCAAGCAGAGCTTGATCAGACCGTAACAAAAGAACAGGGTGGCCAAGATAACAATTAGGATCAGTACAATCAGGGAGCTGCCCATGCTGATACTGTTGCTCACGGAGAGTGACAAATCTATCATTGTAAGCCACGCTCAGATCGTTCAGAGTGCATAAAGACTTACAGATGGTGAGCAGCAGTACCAGGAACAACCCCGAGACAAAACAGCGGACAATGTACGCTCGCATTTGCCGCGATTTGACCCGCGGAAAACAACCCAAAAACCTACGCGAGCGGCCTGCCGAGTGCTTCTGCTTGCGCGGGTTGCCACCTAGGCCTCGGCGACGTCGTCGCTTCTCGCGCCTTCTTCGTCGCGCTTCCTGCTCCTCCTCGTTCCCAGGTTGTCCTATGCTGTCGGGACGCTCAGCGGCGGCATACTCGCTGGACGTAGTACGCTCTCTGGCCGCGCGCATCACTGGCTCCGGTGGCGTGGGCATCTGCGCAAGTGCTTCTGGTGGTCCAGAGGGCTCGGCCTGCGACGGTCTGTCATCCACCCGCGGCGTGGTCTGCGTAGCGGTGTGCGGTGGCTGTCTTGACCACAACTGTGCTAATCTGGGCAGTGCGGACCGGCTTGTTTGCAATGCCTGGAATCCCACACTGCGTGCTGTCGGCTTCGGGCTCCCTGCAACCTCAACAGCGTCTTCGGCCTGATCAGAAGTCTGTTGACCTGCTCTGCGCCCCATTCTCCGCCAGTCGTTGAACCGACACCACAGATCAGGTCTGCTTTCCTCTGCGCTCGACATTGGCGTTGGTTGACGTTGATGACCCTCTTCAAGTTCGACTTCTTGCTCTTGTCTGGCCCTCCTGAGTAGGTCTTCTCGCAGGCGCTCCATGACGCTGCCGTTAGAGGGAACACGAGGCATCCCGAGATTGTCCTTGATTTAGCAAGGGCACCAGATGGTCGCGAGCTGTGGAATCGCTGTCCAAGCGCCAGGTGGCTAGCCTATCAGACAACAACGGTAGCGTGAGGCCGTCAAGATCAGTAGCGTTGCAAAGAGAACCAGCTCTTCTTGTTGATGAGATATTCCGAAAGTGTGACCAGAGGAGTTGCCTTATCGTGGAGATGTGTTGATCAAAGAGTGTTGCGAATAGATCATTTGGTAATCGTCGCGCATCAACAGCGAAGTTGGACGATGCGTGCTTGTGATGCTGGCTGTCCAGTCATCAACGAGGGTTGATCAAGGATATGAAACCTGTGTGGTCGACTTTGGTGACCACGTTGATTGCAAGGCGACACGTCGGTGTCGCAAGACTGCAGGGAATGCATGGTCGGCATCTTGGAACAATGGTCTGCCATAGGCGCGGCCTTGGTTCGCATTGACTGATACGACGCGAGCACAGTCTGAAGGTCATTGTCGCAGAATCAAGGGGCTGTCAGGATCATGATTTGTGGAGATTGGTGAGTCTGGAGGTTGTGTTTCAAATTGGCGCATTCCGCCCCGTATCACAACACTGTCTGGCGCGTAGGAACGCCCGAGGTGAATTGTCAGCCAGTCACTTGAACCATATTAATACCACACACAGGTTTATTTGATATCTGCAGTTCATTTTTAGATTTTCCCCGGTTGCGAATCATCTCGCTCGCTCTTTATTCATCGTTGCTGTCAGACTGGTCTTCTACTGGATGAGCGGTGTTGTTGGAGCTGCCCCATGTCTCTCGCGTGGTAATCTTGATTTGATCGAGCTACACAGACCAAGATGACTTTGGTGCGATTCGCTATGGCTATGGCCGTCGACTGGCACTTCGCTCAAGAAGGGCCGTTCGCTTGGGTGAACTGTTGCCCGCTGTCGTGCAGCTCAGCAGCGATTGGATGAGCCGCACACTCCCAATGAACTCACTCCCAGTCCCTGGGCATTCGAAGGAACAGTGTCCCTCTCTGTCTGTCTGCTTCGTTCTCATCTCAGTACTCCCCTTCAACGAAGTTCTCCGAGCAGCATGGTCCGGTCCGATGATGCAGATAGCACTTGTCCATGTTAGCACTGTCCCAAGCGTGCTGAGGGCGCGCAACTCACATATGGGTTCGGTCCCTGGGCCAAATTCCGCGCAATTGACTGTGCCCTTATGGCCAGGAAGTTTATACATCAGCTTGCCCGTCTCTGTAGACCAAACGAGAACGGTGCCGTCACCCGAGGCGGCAGCCACTCGCTTGCCTTGGGAATCCCAGCTTGATCCCATGAGATTCTTCTCCAGACCCATTGTAGCACCATCAAACGTCCTTATGTGTCGCTCAGTGGGCGCAAACGGCCGAATATCCCAAGTTCGTACCGTCGAATCCATCGAGTATGACAAGAGAGACTGCGCATCTGGAGATACACGCAGTGATGACACAGTGTCGGCATGTCCCAGCATCGTATAGACAACCGCCTTTTTTCTGACATCCCATACGCGGATGTCATTGTCTATGCCACCTGAATAGATTTCGTTGCCCGCCGGCGAGATGGCTACCGCAGTCACCGGGAAGTCGGTCTCGAGGTGATCTACCGCATTCTTCGTCCGTGGATCCCAAATACCAATTGTCGAATCATCACTCCCGCTGATGAGCAACTCTTCACCTCGTCGACTGATGTCCACTGTGTTGATTATCTCCTCGTGTCCGACATATCGTCTTATGCGCGTCCCGGACGTCAAGTCCCAGCTCGCAAGATGCATATCTGCAGACGCTGAGAAGAGCACCTCGGAGTCTCGTGACCACTGAAGGTCCAGAATCGCCCCTTTATGGCCGTTGAGTATGCCGTAATTTTCGCAGTCGCCGTAGGTTCGCCAAAGCACTGTAGGCGTTAGCTGGGTCCTGCACCAACAAGGTAGCCAACGCACTGATACTCCGGTCCATCGAGCCCGATGCTATTAAATTTCCCGTCAAATCGAATTTTGAGGCGAAGATCTCTCCAGAATGGCCCGATAGCTGCATCACCGGCGCCTGTAGCCCGCTTGTTCGAGGAGCCTGACTGAAGGTTAGGGAATTGTATCGCACTCGTGAGACCCGCACTCACGCTCTGGACGAGGGCATTGCTAGACGCATTCAGGCGCGCAATGGCACCCTCCGAGGATTGCACATTCTGCCTTTTGACTAGGGATTGAGACGAGCTTGGATCGTCTTCGGCAGGACGCTTCTCGGCGGACATGCTGACCAGTTGCTACGAAGTTTCTGGAGACGGCGGGCGACGCGGTTCGAATGGCTGTAAGAAGTTGCTAACGACTTGTGCTGTGACGCGGTCTGGTGGTCAAAGAGTGTAGACAAAGTTGTCACGGCCAAGGTGAAGTCCCGTGTTTGCGCGTCCTACTGATTGGTTGCCGGGCCTTCCTTCGTAGTGAATTTCCCTACCTTATGGTATCCACATCACTACCTAAGTAAACTCGGGCCTGGGCCCAGCCAGTTAATTTGAAGCCGGCCTCCCCACACTGCGACCCCGTGAGCTGTGACAGTATCCGTACATCGACAGTACATCCACGCTACCTCAGTTGCAGCCTCACGAAACTGTTTGAGATCAGACTGGCGCGTGCAGTACCCCTCAGCCTGTTGCAAAGTTCCAATCGCGACGCGTGGATTTTCTGACTTTCGACTGGGCTCCCCATTCTGGCTCACCATGTCCTCGAACAAAGCATCAAGGATAGGGGAAGAGTGAGTGCCCATCAACAAAGCATTTGAATGCGCTGACCCGGTGTTAGAATCTGGAAGTGAGCTTTTGGATGGATTGGCAAAGATGAGAGCTGACCCGGAGCTTCAGAACCAGGATAGACAAGGTCAACACTGAGCTCGTTACCCTCACATACGGCACAATTGTAGTCCAGCTGTGCAAGGACTACGATAATGACTACGAGGAGGTCAACAAGCAACTGGATAAAATGGGCTACAACATTGGCTTACGTCTGATCGAGGACTATCTGGCCAAATCAAACACCATGAAACGATGCACGAGTTTTCGGGAGACAGCGGACATGATCGCAAAGGCACGGTCATGTACTCATTCCAGAGATCCTGCCTTTACTAATTACTTCGTAGGTCGGATTCAAAATCTTCCTGAACATTACGCCTCAGGTCACGAATTGGACCAATGATAACAATCAGTTCTCCCTCGTCTTTGACGAGAATCCCTTTGCAGATTTCGTCGAGCTTCCGGACGATGGCCGTGCACAGGACGAGCTGTGGTACTCGAACATCCTCTGCGGCGTCCTGAGAGGCGCATTGGAGATGGTTCAAATGCAGGTCGAGGCGCATTTCATTAGCGATGTACTGAAGGGGAACGACACCACTGAGATGAGGGTGTCACTACTGAGATATATTGACGATGAGCTCCCGCCGGAAGACGATTAGAAGCGATCACCACAGCATCCAGACCGATTAATCAGCGACGTCTGCAGCCTCATCTACGGTCATGCACTTCATGACAGACTATGGCCTGAATCCGCCGACGGGACACTGGTCAGCTTGACGTCTGCTCGGGGGTTTGGAATGACTAGAATAGCATCCGTTTCCAACGCAGCTTCCGATCACAGCGGGCAGCGGGCAGGATTTTGAGGGCTTGCGAGCGCTCCGCGAAGAGACAGATGCGGCCAAGCTCGAAGTATCTGCCATGCGTTTACCTCCCACAACGCCTGCTGCCGCGGAAAGGTTCATAGGATAGCAAGGCAGCTGCGATGCCGCGCGAGGTTACTTAAACATGGCAGTGCATTTCACGTTTACGGTGTCTATCAACCACAACTAGCAGTGCCTCCGATATGGTAATCAAGGCATGGAATACGAAGACGAGTTAATATAAAGCCAGCAGAGTTCGGGTCATTTTTTGGCTCCTCGCAGTTCACAGCAACAAGAGTGAATTTCTAGAGTTGATGGCGGTCGTAAACGGGCGTTACCAATAATGTGACAGCGCTGTCATTCGTCGTGATGTAATGATGTTAGGGACTGGGAGATTAAATTCATTTCTGCCTAAGGCCGCCAGAGGGGCGTTCTCACATCTACGTCGGCATGCTGCAGAGTACGCCACTGCTGTCGCAGTATGCTTCAGAAGCAGACAAAATAACTCGGATGGTTTTGATGAACCGTAGCATGTCTATCCACGCGCAAAGATTATCTCAGCTGTGTAAAAGCTCTGTGATTCCAGGATAGCAGCATTAGCTTGCGGGTGTTTCTATCTCGCGAAAACAAAGATATTGCCACTGCATGTCCGTCGCCAATACATAGTCAACCTAAGTATTTCGTCTGCGTCCTCGTCGGGCTACTGTGCACACACTGTACAGGCCGGTGCGATCAGTGGACTGTACAGTGCGCATAGAAGAATGTCCCCGACCACAAACTGTGCGGTGCGGTGCTGTTGGATGTGGCTGTTCTTATGTCTGGCGAGCTTTAGGTGAGGTTGTCCGCCTGTCAGGCCGCTCACCCCAGTTGATCGGGTTCCCACTTCGTTTCTCGATTTGCAATTCCCTTCCATTTCGCTACGCTTCGACGACCTTGCCCAGGTTCCCTCAGCTGGTCTGTCAGAAACATTGTCCATCATCTTTCGTATGCTTGCCGAGCGCTGAAGCGGCCCTCACAGCAACCAACGCGACCGTTTCGCCAATACTGACGCAGCTTGGCGACTCATCAGGCCAAAGGGATTCGCAGACGGACACCCACGGCCAGAGCGTTCAGAAGAAAGACACAACCGCGCCCGCTTCTACACGCCACACTCAATCACAACTCCACGCCCTGCAGACGCGCACGAACAATTACGCCATAGATCGCTTTGCACTTCTTTGTGTTCCAAGGCTCGCCTTCGAATTTTGGTCATCGACCTTGACCGGCTACCGCGACTTGTCCTCAGCTCATCGGATCGCCGCGACCGCGCGCCAACCTTGTTCATTGTCGAATTCAGAACGAAAGTCGGGATTTCATTGCACCGTCTTGTTCACCTACCAGCTCAGCACTTTTATCGGGCCACTGCCGGCTCGATAGTGTTTTTCCTCCTACAATAAGCCATCGAAGTCGCTCGTGTCCGCCAACGACCAGCCTTCACCCACCCTGCTACTCGTGTCTCGCTTACGTGCGAGTCGGCACCATCGACTTTACCGCACAGCTTCGCTGTCAAATTTTGCGCGCTTCGACTGTTGTACATAAAGACAAGCTACAGTCATTTGAGACGATCGATACGAGACAAGACTGGGGCTAAGCGCTCAGCAACGCCGTTGGTGTTTTTCTTTTATCAACGGCGCTGGAGTGCAACCGCTCGCGGCGCACATCATCGCGTCTTGGTCAACACTTCCCAAGAGGTTGACGCGTCGCACAGTCCGGAAACCCGACCACAGTGCGGGCCTGTGTGGAAATGAACAACATTCCCAACATAAACCCCATGGGGGGGCCTGTGGGCGGTGCCCCCGTGCCAATGATGCACAACGGTGCCATGAACCCCCAGGCCGCACCTGGCGCATCAGGGCCTCGATCGCAGCAGATGCTCGACAGCCAACGTGGTGTGCTCAACACATACATTTACGAGTACTTTATCCGATATGGCATGTTCGATTGCGCCCGGGCTCTTCTTTCTAGCGACCAGCAAGTCAACGTACTCAAGGATGGAAAGGGTGGCAACACGATGAACGGGGCAGGCGACGAGCATATGGACACCGACTCGAAGGACGATATTGATTCGAAGATCCCCGACGACCTCCCGCAGCCGAAGCTACCGATGCCTGCCTCCGACTCATCTTTTCTGTACGAGTGGTTCTGTCTTTTCTGGGATATATACAATGCGCAACGCGCAAAGAGCGGCAACCCAAATGTCAATCAATACGTAACGCACACACAGGTGAGTACTGGTCGACTGTCTCAGCGACTATCCATGGTTGACTGCGGCTCCCCACCCCCACATTTGCAATGACCACCTCTAAGCTAAAGATCCAGCAGGAGTTACTCCGTCAGATGCGCCCTGAAACGGCTCAACAGCAGTATCACCATATGATGCGCATGCAAAATGGTGCCCTTGGTGGGATCAACATGAAACAGCCCGCAAATCTGGCTCGTGCGGCCATGGCCAACAATCAGAACAAGTTGGTCTGTCCCGCTCTAGCTATTGTGCAGAAGCTAACGAACGTGTGTCAGTCCTCAAATAGCCATGCAGATGCAACAGGCCAAACAAGCTCAGATGCAGCGCGATCCATCCTCCATGGACGGTAACCAGAACCGACCAGCTTCACCGTCTTCGGGCGAGAATGCTCCTTCTCCCTCAAAACGCCAACGTGTCGATAATGCTCCTTTCAACCCGAACCAGCCTGGTGCCATGATGCCGAATGGGCGACCCGGCATGCCCCCGCAGCAGATGCCTGGTGCACCCAATGCTGCGGCAGCTCAGCAAATGCTAGCAAACGGTCTGAATCCCAGCCAGATGCAGCAGTTTCAAAACTTTGTAAATACCCCCCTGATGGTGACGGAATGGTTCATGTTACTTACTCTCAGCGTCTTCAGCAACATCATGGTAACCAAATGGGTAATAAGCAGATGCCAAACGCCGCCGGTCCGCAAGGACAAGGCTCACCACCCCTCATGCATGGGCCCGACGGAACGACACTCAACAACTATTACAACCCACCTGGGGGCGAGATGGGAGGTCCGAATGGTCTGCGTGCAGGGCCCGCGGGCCAAGCACCAGGTGGCAGTAACCATGCGCTCCAAGATTACCAGATGCAACTGATGCTGCTCGAGCAGCAGAACAAAAAGCGCCTTATGATGGCCCGGCAAGAGCAAGACAGCATCGGAACGATGCCGCGCGACGGGAGCGTGCCTGGTCCCGGAGGCGCGGTGCCGACCGGACCTAATGGCCAAGCATTCCCGGAAACATCACCGCAGGCCATGCGCAGCGGCACATCACCTAATCCCGCTGAGCAGATGAAGCGCGGCACGCCACAGATGAATAACGCTGGCATTCCGTCACCGGTCCCCGAAGGTGGACAACAGTCTCGAGGCTCGCCCAACCCAGCCATGAATTTCATGCCTAATGCAGACCCCAACATGGCACCCCATTTCTTCAACAAGGGGGCAGAGGCTGGTATGAATCCGGCTCAACCCCAGATGAATGGTATGCGACCGCCTAGTTCGCATCCTGGGCAGGTTTTCAACGGACAGATGAATCCCGCCATGATGGCGGCTCGTCAGCAACAAGCTGCTGCTGCACAAGGCAATCCGCAGGCATGGCAGGGACCGAACGGGCAAATGATGCCTCAGGGTATGCCTCAGAACCCCCAGGCGCAAGGAACTCCGCAGCAAAGAGCCATGCCGCCGCCATCAGCGCCGGCGAACGCTGCTGCGAACCCCAACAGTCGCACGACGGCGTCCCCTCAGCAGCCATCTGCTCAGCCGCCAACCCCGAACCAAGCAAACAAGCCTGCGCCCAAGAAGAAGGAAACCAAGGGCACCAAAAAGGTACGGTTGTTCCCGGATGGTGTTGAATGTCCGCTAATTTGTGTAGGGTGGCGCAGCCAATAAAAAGGCTAACCAGAATGCCAATAACACGGGAGCGACTCCAGCAGCTGAAAGCAATGCTGAATCGGAGAACCCGCCGGCAACCCCCATCACCCCTGTCACTGCTGGGTTCAAGAATGGCCAGAACAACGTTCCGAACAACCAGCCCACGTCAACGGCCAATGCTCAGTCCGCTGCTGCTCCCGTGGGGCCTCCGCCTGGTCAGCCAGACATGAGTCAGAACTCGTTGGCTCTAAACAACGATTTCTCAATGGTAAGCCAACACGCCTTGGTCACAACTATCAATGATGCTAACATTGAGGAGAATTTCATGGACATGGACAACTCGCTGCAAACTGGCGATGTCCTCAACGACTTCGACTTCGACTCCTTTTTGCATGATGGAGATGGTGACAACCAGCCCTTTGATTTCAATGGAGCATTCTCTGCCATGGATGGCAACGAGATCAGCACCGAGCAATGATCCGCGTGGCACCTTTGTTGTTTGATTTTTGCAAGCTACGGCTTAGGGCTATACTTAATCTTGCACCATTCATTACGGCGTTGATATGGAGATATTTCGCGTTCAGTTGGCGACATGGCTGCGGCATGGAGGAAATGGAGAAGGAGCTCGATTTGAGAGTTTGAGGGAAAATTGGCGAGTCTGGGAACTTCAGCCCTGTTTATTTCCTATCCGCCTGATTATCTCTTTTGGTCCTTTTCTGCGGCGAATGAAGTTGATTTCATGTTGTGTGGTTGTATATCGTAACGAGAGTTGGTTTACCGAGCTAGGCACTCGCTGCTTGCGTGCCGAAACAAAAATTCATTGTTACTACGCCTCTTTGCCTAGTAAGTAGATACTGTCAAGGAAGTGCTTCAGCGTCGAAGTAGATGGACACAATGAGGGCCATTAGGTAGCTGGACCTTTGACGTCCTAAGGTTTTTCCATTTCCCTCTTCAACTTGGCGCATTTGAATGCTTTCATATCGGCATACTACGCTAAATATCGAGTTCGAGCGAGTAAGCTATCACAATTTTCGACGAGCCTGTCGCCTGAGATAAATAAATCTTGCAGTTGCTGCAGAGCTGCCTCACTTCGTCTCGTATACTGCAGCATAGAGCACCTCCATCATGTTCGCGTAGCCGTCCTGCGTGGCGTTGTCCGGGTCACCCTAGTGATTATGGTAAGCCAAGAGTTCAACCTTTGGATGTGGCTTGTACTTACGGGCCAAGTGCCGCCCACGGCCACGTTGAAGATCATGAAGAAGGGAGAATGTGCCAGCGTGGCCCACACATGCTCATCTTTCACATCAGATCCGGAGACCTTGTGAAAGCTGCTGCCGTCCATCATCCAAGAAATTGTTTCTGTCTTCCAGTCGTCCGATGTCCGATCGATTTCAACGGCCCAGTCGTGGAAATCGTTATCGGGCATAGCAACAGAGGCACCCAATCCGTTGGGCTCGTCACAAATACCGCCCGCCTCGTCGCCGCAATGCACCGTGCCGTGACCTTCCATGACCCCGTTGACTTGTTCGAAAGCATCGAGCTCGCCGCACATGGGCCATTCAGTGCCATGACGAATGGAGTCCCCCAGCAACCAGAAGGCATTCCAGATCCCCTGTCTAGCTGAAGCGTCGCCCATACGGAGACTCGCCTGCCAACGCATCTTCTTCCCCGGTTGAGGGGTCCATGAGTCCAGGGTCTCGACACGAGCAGAGGTCCACTCGCCCTTGTTGTCTTTCCATGGCACTAGCTGGAGAGTATCGCCGCCAGATAGTTGAGCATTCTTGTTGGAGTCGGTATATTCCTGAAGCTCTTTATTATGCTCCAGGTGGAGACGATACTCCCACTCGTCGAGGTTGAGTTCGCAGCCGGCGCAACCATCAAAGGCATCGTACCAAGTCAACCCCATGCCATCAATAGATGGTGGCTTGATAGCACAGGCCTTGAAGGCGGAAGTGAGAAAGACGAAAAGAGTGAAAGTCCTCATCTTGAAATGAATGCTGACGTTTTTGGGCGACTCTGATATTGATTTTGCTGCTAAAGTGAGGGCTGGTTCCTTGAAGGAGTGCACAAGGAGACCACACAGATCAGTCACTGAAGAGAGCGAATAATAAAGATAGGCAAGCCACCGGGGCTGGTAAAGAATGTAGTGTAAAGGAGAGTCAGTCGTGGGCACAGCCGCAACAATGTCAAGGAGGCAAACGATGGAACAACCAAGGGACAACGAGAACGGAACATGTGCGGCAGATGGGGTCGGACACTTTTATATAGGCCCCTGCGCTGCTCGACACGTCTAACCACCGCAGACTGGAACGACCTTGACCGGTCAAGAAGTACTCGTCCGGCTAGACCCATGTCCGGTGTGTCGATCCGCCATTCGCCGGCTGGAGAAAGCGGCATTGGCGCAAATAGATTTTCAGGGCCTTGCCTGAAGTTGCCACATAAGATGGTTGGGCTGATTGGATGAACACACGAAACAGACGTTGAAACCACAGGAGACTCCATTGAAATGCTTGGCAGGGACAAAGTGGACATGATTGGCTTCTGCGAGTGGAAGAGAATTTGGCAAGGCCGCAAGATAACAAAAAAAGCGCGGCATATTATCTCGTATCAACTCTGCCACGACAGCGTGCATCCATCTTCATCATGATAAGCCAGCCCCTTTTGTGACAATACGTGGCAGCCGTCGATCCGTTGGAACCATGCGGGTGCCCGGTGACCAGCAGGCACACATCCATGTTTCTGCCCTCGTTCAAGTTTACTGGAGGCTCGCATTTGGCAGAGACTCAGGAGTCAGAGAGCGGCTTGCAGCTTACATGTAGCCCCCACCCCCTTTTTCCGCCGCTACCAGAATCACGAATCGTCGAATCCCCACCCGTGACCGAACCACTCCAGTCTGGTCCCCGAATGTTCATGGAGATATTAAGTAGCCAGTATTACGGACTACGGTGTACGTATTCAATTTATTTACTTTTGTGGGATCATAGTCCGTTGTTTGTATTGGTGTGCTCTCTGTGTCTCAGCTGCATCAGGTGTCATACTTCGCCAAATGATAGACCCTGAGGTCGAGATTTCATCAAGTCCATTTCGCGTGTCACAGTGCGGCAAAGCAGCGTGCTTGGCAAAGGGTTTCTAGAAGCAGAATATCCCACCCAGCCCCTGAATAGCACCCGGGCCGCTTGCCCAGGCGTCATGCTGTGTATCAACCCGCTCAAGAGTCAAGACCGAATTTCGCATCGTGTTCTGTCATCCTGGCTACGAAGTAGCGGCAACAGAGGAAGCAGCAACAACAGCAGTAAGTGCGGCAGTCGGGTGCTGCACTGACTCATCAAAACACAACGCCGAGTCGTGAAATCACTCGCTGCTAGTCAAGCTTGGTTCACGTAATTCACGTTACGTGCGAAGCGAACGGAGAAAGCCAGGTGCGGCGCCCTTGTGGTTTTGCGCATTGATCGAATATCCTTCGTGCGAAATGCGCCGCTCTGTGGACTGGAGTCACTCGATGATCATTGCAGTCAGTCTGTTAGCTTTACATGCGCCTTTGTTGTTGAGTTTGACGTATAACACTATCTGCAACCTAAACAGCCAGGCCTCACGATTTGCATACTCGAGCCAGCTCGAAACGATCCGCCAGGAGTGGCCTTCAGTCCTCAGTCATGTTGATGGCTCCCAATGGATCACCCAGGCGACCCCCCAACTGCACAATAGTATTCTCGTAGATACGGGCCGCATCCAAGTGCATCATATCTTCGTCGATATCCCAGGCCATCGATGCGTCGCGCACCGACGATGCAGGTCCATCCGATTCATCAATATTGTCGTCATCGGATTCATCATCCGCATCGTCCTCATCATCCTCGTCTTCGGGCACTCCACTCAAAACTTCTACCATCAAGACTCTTGTTTGTTCCACAAGGCTGCGGCATCGTACCATGTCCGTGGTCGACATTCCTGCTCTTAAGCCTCGCTCAAAGCCTGGGAGCGGCTCCCCGGAACTAATGTCTTGGCCAGACAGTAGGCTTGCAAAACAATGATCCAGTTTACCTAGTACTTCAAAAGAAGCCTTGGGTGCAGGTGGGAATGACCGCACATATTGTGTGAGATCGCTCGCCAACTTCAACAGGAAGGGAATCTGTAGCTCCGCTATCTCATGTCAACGAATGACCCATGGGATGATCTTCTGAGTGCTTACGCGTCGCTGATAACCACAAGACGTTGATGACTGTGTCTAGGTCACGAGCGACTTCACTGAATGTCTTGTACCCGATTATGTCACTGCCGACGTCCGGGTCCCCAAACTTTTTCACATAACGACGTGAGATCTGCAGCAGTCGATCTTCAACATACCGCCTGACCATCTCCTCTTTCCGTGACCCTGACTGCAGAGATCTACTTCGCGGATGAGGCAGGTTCGGGGATGACCCGGTCGACGCAGATGATGGCGCAGGTGAGGGTAAGCCAAGGCCTGGGTTTACGAAGCCCCCAGGCTGCTCGCTTTGGGCATTCGACATGTCTTGGCCAGCTCGAGCGGGTGTGTAATAACTGTAGGGGGAACCAGGTGGTGGATTTGACACAAGTTTGGTGAACGATGTGTCTTCTTGGACACCCGTAGCATCATTGTGATGGCACTGGCGCTTAATTACCTAGGCATCTTGTACCTTAGCGCGAGCATGAGCGCTTAGCTCGCTGAGTCATTTCAATGGATACGCGCGCGTATGTAGCTCTGTAATAGGCTCAACGCGCGCGACCGGGAGTTGTACGGCATCATTCCAAAATTTTGTTACATAGCATCTCAATCCACCTGGAAGCATCTTCGTTTTCGCGCCACTATCATCAGCGAGACCCTCGACAACAAGCAAGACTTCGCACAATATTTGAGACATATTCAAGCAACCATGGCCCCTAAAAGAGTAATGGTCGAGCGCGGTGGTTCCCGCAACCAGCCCAAGGGCTACTTTGGCGCTACCTATGATATGTTGACTTCCTCGGAGAACGCCGCCGTTGTCCGCAGCATCGGCTTGTTCGGCGTAAGAAGCTCTCCGCCTGATTTGCTCGCGATGTCGTTAACGTATTTGCAGGTGGCCGTAACCTTCCTTGCCAGCTCCTGGGGAGAGCTCCTGTTGCCACCGTAAGAATTCCGCCTTTGTCCCAATTACGAGTCCGTTTGTTGACAGCGCGCAATAGGCAGTAAATTTCGATCGAACCTCCTGACTATGGGGATGCGAAAGTTTGACTCGATGCGCTTGGATCAAATGTGTACGATACGGAAGACGGCGGGGATGTTGTAGGATAAGTACTTGTGGAATGGCCTGGAAGACAGTGGGCTACGTACGACCAGACGACATCGAAATGTCGTTGCGCTTCGCTGGGTCAACGGATAAACTCGAACAATTTACAATGCATGGCGTCAATGGACTACTTCCCGTGTGCCGACCGCCTTTCGGAGGACGCTTCCTTCTCCTACATGCCTTAGCAAGGGTCTCAAGTGCTCGGCTCGAGACCAGCAAGAGCAGCCTCGATCACGCTCGGGCATACAACGACATTAGGAATCAAACCCCAACATTGACTCTCGCTTATGATTTACCACATTCAGCCAACTCGACCGGATATAGTCCGCATCTCAGACACACGCAGCATTGTATTAACCTATGCACTTTCAACAACTTCCGACCGATATGCCCCAAACGACCCGAGGCAGCCTCACTCGCCTAATACAAAGATTCGAGGTGCTGCAACACGGTGCAGGGTCGAACTCTTCCCATCAAGTGCTGGACATAAAAAATCGACGGTTTCGCAATTATGTCAAAGAAAGCACGTGCATGCCACTCGCGAAGGCTCCAGCACGAAAAGGAACACTATCTTTCTTGGCGGAACATCGACACGTGCTCGCGCTACCACAAGCTGAAAAGAATTCGAAGAATGTCGACTACTCTAAACTGCAAGGCGGAATGGCTAGCCCGGAGAAAAAGCAAGTTGCGCCCAGCTTTGAACTAATTGCAGATCAGAGCTCCCTGGGTACTGGTCGCAAAACTTTGCGGGCCAGTTGTGGTATGCTCGTGGACAGCTTCATCTCCCAGCGCAGGGGATCACCTCCCGTCGCTGGAAGTGGTTCGCAGACCGTTCTCGATAGGTCAGCCAGAAATTGTTCGCGAAATGGCCATTTGACGACTCCTTTCCCGATAGGTTCAATGAGCAGCTATTGTCGGAGTTCATCGCTCTAGTACGAAGATGCAACGCAAACTGATAACCGCTCTCCTATGCAACTGCCAGATATGAGCTTTCCAAACACGTGCAGACTTCATGTGCGCAAGTCTGTTGATGCAGTATTGGACTGCTCTGGTGATGCGTGTTTCGGGCTTAGTTATGAGCCCACGCAAGCCTCCGACGAGGATTCTACGTCCGGACCGCAGGTCAACAGCGAATCTGTGGATGAAATCATTTCTACCCAGAGCAACATGTCTTCTTTGAGACCAGAGTTCTCCCATACAACTGGCGGAGCAAACACGGCCAATTCCTCAGCGACGAGGCGCAGGTCCAAGAGAAAACAGTGCCTGCCATGTTCAGCGACGATGCTAGCTGTCAGAACCTCACAAACTCTCCCGACATCAACAAATAACAGCAAACAATTGAATCGGTACAGCACAGATATCTTGTCTTTGCTTTTCGCCAATGCTAACATCTTGTCTGACAGGCACGAACCTTCATGTCTGCAGAATCTGATCGGGTTGTACGAGACTCTCGCCCGGCAAGGTAACATGAGTAAACCGGACATCGCTGAGTCGAAAGCACAGGGTATGACGTCGCTCAAGTCCCGTGGCAAGACGATTAAGTCAGAGCTTTTGGGTCCTCCATTCAGTATGTTGAGAGCGACTTTCGACCAGGCATCAGGATGCTGGGGGTGCCAGCCGCCAACATGCGAATCAACTGAAATGGAGGGAACATGGTCGCACCAGGCACGCGTCTTCTCAGATCACCCACGATAGATTCATGGTCGGAACGAAGACCAATCTGTCCCGTGCAAGCTCTCCAAATCCACGTCTGGCTTTGATCCAGCTCCGAGCAGACATCAAGCCAGACTATCCATGACACGACACTGGCAACACCCAGCTCTCCTACTTAATTTTCGGCCTGTTCAGAACTCCTGCAGGCCTCCTATTGAAGAATCAATTGCACGAGCACGGGGACCCAGACAGGACCGCCTAATATTCGGGCACGTTTCTTGCAAGCTACATCAGCCTCAACCACTTCGCAGGGTCGTGTTAGGGAGACTGACCAATCTCTACGAGAGCGACATCTCTGCATGATAGAATCGTCGTGCATGAGGTGTGCAGTTCTATCACGACCAAGTGTCACTGCACGCAAGTGTCAGCTTGTCTCAGCCGAGGATCCGAGCTCATTGAGATTGGCAAAAATGATATCCAGAAGTATTACAAGTCTCAATCACATGAAATTACTTTGAGACCTCGATCACTATGTCCAGTGGTGATCATAGTGTTTGAATTTGAACGAGAGCCGGCGGCCCACTGGCATGATGAAACAGCTTGACAATGTAGTGTAAACATATCCTTATTATAAGAGTGGCTAAGTGACGATCTGATCTACTGCAGCATGGAAAATGCCTCTCCCTCAGATGTCTTCTTCCAACCACCGGTGTAAATGCTCAAATGTTATAGAACCAAAAAGCGAGGTGGCCAACGCACCACTCGCTGTATAATGAACTTGCGCGCTGCCCCAAACGCCACGCCATGCTGTGCTCGAAGTTGGTCAAGGAAACGAGACAAGTAAGATCTTCCGGGTGTGATCAGAGGCGTTCCTCGCGCTGCTCAAACTCTCGATCCACTCGCACGCGGCTTGCGGTGTTGTAAGCGCTTGCGTCATCGATTTGACCCAGTTCGACATCCACAGGTTCAATGAATCTTGAATTCCCTGCCATGCCGCCCTCGCACCTTGATGAAACTGAGATCTGTGGAGTAGTGCCCGCCCGGCTACTGTTGGTAATGCTCGAAGCGTCCTTCAGGGGGCGATGTGAGCCATGAGTGCTCATAGGGACGATGATGTGGCTATTGTCGGCAGAGGGTCCATATTCTAGTCCATAGGACTGGGTGAATCTCTGAGCAGCGAGCGTGCCCAAGGGGAGGATGAGAGTGACAGATGTAAGTGTCAGTGATGCGGACTCAAAATTAGCCCAATGACCCCATTCGAGTCCGGTAAAGATGACTGTGTCCAGTTAGTAATCGTGAATGAAACTGCGGCATTCAACGTACCTGGGATGATCATCAATAGGCCGTTTGTCATAACCAGAACATCCATGGGGTTTAAAGACCGAGCGCTGGGTAGTATGCTGCGGTGCGAGATCAAGTGGAGGATCAGTTTCAGGTTGAACAAGGCGCAGAACCAACAAATGGACACCGCGTTGGTTATGATGGCCCACTGCACCACCCATCGATATGGCCGAGCAGATTCGGCAGCAAAGACCGACTGAGTGAGAACCACTGTGTAGACCAAGCGCCATACGATGGTGAACAGCGTGACCACAGCTGACAAAATGGCGAGGCAGTACTTGGCAACCTTGGGCCATAGTCTAACCATGGTCCAGGCCTGATTCATGAGCGCTGCCTCGATGGAGATGACGAGAAGTGCAGAGAAGCAATTGCCGGCCACGCTGACGTTGAAGTGACGCTGTCCAACTGAAGAATAGTCCCCCGCCCAGTAGTTGTAGAACTCATTGAATGGCGAGGGAAAGAACGAGCATAAGAGGGCCATCCGTATCGTGCATGTTACCAAGGCGATAATGTAGAGGACTGTAGATGGCCGGCGGATCTTGTCCATAGGAGTCATAATAAGGAGGACGAGCAGCATAATAACACATGCTCCCAGCTGTGTGCCATAGTTGATGCTGATGCTGACAGACTCTTCGTTGAAGGCGTCGATGAGAGGAATTGGGATCTGAATTTCGGTCTGGCCATCCGTCTCGAAGAAACGCACGCTCTGCGTGTAAGGGTTGAAGGCCCCCATGCTGACTTGACCAACTCAAGGTGATCAGCGATGGTCCTGGCGCTGCAGATTGACGATTTTCGGTGCCCTGGGTGTCGAAGAGCAGCGGTGGTAGTGTTGTCAAAATGCCTAGACGGGCAGGAGCTTGGACATCAAGCAGATGGAGGGGGTCAAAGCTCTTAAAGGTAACGAGCAGCAGGCTGCGTCAAAGCTTGAGCTTGATGATGCAGAAGAGACACCGGTAGTTTAACAGAATGAAAGTGATAGATGATCGGGGGTGCGCAGAATGCTTGCCGCGGCGAACGTGACAGTACACACAGGGCCGGACAATGGTACTCATCCTAGTGAGCCTAGCATTGTCAGCAACATCTCGTATTGTATGGCCTCCAATGGGAAGCAGCCACCGCTGAAGAATAGGATCGCAATCGACGGCACCAACGCTCTTGGAATTGACATGGCACCGCCGGCCTGACTGTGACGAAGAAGAGATGCTGCCTAGCGGAGCATGAATGAAACGGCCCCGTTGAGCAGACAGGGAGGCGAATCCAGCAGAAGCAGTTTCCCAACGAGTTGAGGTGAAGAAGAATGCTGGTTCTGTCACATTGCAGGGCAAACAACAGCTCGAAGAATGGTTAGATCCTTGCGTGCACATAACATTGTCTTCAGCGTGACGGCGGCTGCGCTTAGTATTGTTCTGCCTCTCGGTGGCCAATGGCGTTCCTCTGGACCCGACAGGGACAGCGGCAAACTCAATGTGCCTGAGAAAAGCTTAATGAAACGCCGTAAGTTGTTGCATTCATTGATTTGGGCCGACGTACTTTAATGTAATAACCCACATCGGTGTCAACTGAACCTATGTCTTCGCTTCTCGACGGCTATTGGGAGGGAGCCGGGGGGGAACCCCTCCAGCCGCGCCGGCAGTCTCCAAAGGCCGGCACTGCAGTTTCCCCTTGCGGCCACTACCTAATTCGTGACCAGGGACAATGGTAAGGAAAATTTTGCCTTCAATTTGTGACTCTTCACGACGATGTGACATTCAAGCCACGCCGTCCTTCCTTTCGTCCTGGTTCAGCTTCCACTGATGTTTCCTTGGATCGCGGCCAGGGACTCCATACAAACCATTCATGGCGCGAGACCCATGCCGAGCCCAATCTTACGTACCAATGCCTTTTTGAGATACCACTCTCGTGCCAGTGAACGTGTCATCTTGGCGAAAACAGCAGGCGAAACTCGACCTCTCTCGACAGCTCGGCCTAGCATGAAGATGGAGTCACCCAACGCCCGCTCCTCAGCGACGAGTGTATAGAGTTGATTCGCCACGACAGTAGGTGCGACAAGCAGCTCATCAATGGAAGGCGTCGGATGGCTCCTGGAGCCCTCGATGACCCCGTCTGCTTTGCGCAACGACTCACGGAGGATGCTGGCATTTGATGACAACACGCTAGATAAGTGTGTCAATTGGTTCATCTCATTCTCCATTGTCGGCAGAACCGCCAGCATTGCTTTCCTTTGCGCTTGTAGACCGGACAGACTAGAGTCGTTCTGCTGGCGACTGTGCTGGCGCAGAGCCGCCAATGTATGAGCTAGCTGGCGGAGCAGCGCATCTTTCTCCGGGTTAGGGGGTATCGGCGGTGGCGCGACGGAGGAGCTGTCTGGTATGGATAGCTCCAGCGGTTCATCCATTAAATCGGCGGGTGCTCGGGGGGGCCTCTGCAACGGTGGGTGCTCGCTCGCTTGGCTCCGCAGCTTCTGCGTCGGCCTTTTCTCAGGATGGTGCCATGTATGGGATGGCGGAAACTGCTGTTGCGCTTGCGATACCATATGAGGTGGCTGTCCCAGTCCTGGGTGCTGAGATGGACCTGGGTGTCGCCCGTGGATCTGGGGCGGAGGAACAGCGGTGCCACCTGAGCTCAAACCACCTTGCGGGTTGTAACCCGAATGGTTGCTTAAACGCCGGGCGTCCTGCATGTCATATGGTTGCCTGTTCGACAGCAATCGTGTCCCTGATGCCGTGGGCGATTGGGCATCCCGAGGGAGCGGGGGGGCTGAATCATATCGGGAAAGGTTTCGTGCTTCGTCGGTTGAGGCTAACGGCAATTGTGGCAGCGGCGGCCCCCTTGTCTCCGAGGTGGAAAGAGATGAGCGGTCCGAAGGAGCTTGCGGGGCCATTTTTGGTGGAGGAGGCGGCGGTCGAGCTTGTGCAAAGCTTTGATCAGGTGGTTGTGTCGTGGCAGAGTACGGAGGACCAGCATCTGGACGTACAGCTTGTCGGGCAACCACTGGGGGCTCCCTCCCGAAGACGTCCGCTAATATGTCCAAGAATCCTACGAGCGAAGAAGCCTCGTGATCCGTCAGTGACCCCTCCACCATAGCAGAAACATCAACGTACTTGCGGGTTCGATGCCCAGTTCACTAAGTAGGGGTGATAGACTTGTCCTTGGGGATCGACGTGCTGCCCTGGGCGGATGGACATTTTATCGGTTGGTGTGACGTAAATCAAAGGCCCTTGCTCGGGATACGCATGAGGCATCCATACAGAGATGGGAAACCTGTATGTGCTGCCGCGAAAGGTGACGGGCAATGTACCGGCGAGATGCACCAGAAGCGCGCTGGAGCCACTAGTGAATGCTGGCACGCATAGTCAGTCTGGATTGCTCTGAGGAGTCATCCTTGGGAATTGGTCGTACTGTGGACGTCTGTTCGAGGAGCTAGGGATGGGAACCGTGCTAGCGCGTGCGCAACGTCGTTATACGTTCGGTTCACATCATGGTATTCCTGCAAGCGTATCAGAGGGTTTGCGTTCAATGATGCGAGCGAGCGAGGACCACATACGCTGGTCAGAACACTGTAAAGCCAGTTGAGAACATGCTGCTGGACTGGCATGGTCAGACCTTCGACGGGCTGGCAGTCGATCGGTGTTGGCGGTCCGGCTTGCGCACGCGTGCGCGTGGAGAGTAACCGAGGTACGGGGAGCAGGCGTGACAACACATTAACAAGGGTATTGCATGCTTGAGTAACTGGTGGCCGGACTCTTTGAGGTGCAACTCTCGTTGAGCACCGAGGTGCCAAGTACTAGTCGCTGAGTAAGGCGAGGCGACAAGTTGGAGAGATTGCCAGCGTCTGGGAGGAAGGGCTGGCTGGAGCTTGGTCCAGACCGAACCCCGCCATCGTCTCCGTTTCCCCACCTTGTCAACACCGTGACCGTGACCGTGACCGTGACCGTGACCGTGACCGTGACCGTGACCGTGACCGTGACCGCGAACACACCGACAACTGAGGTACCCTGTTGCTCCTCCGTGGGTCAATTGCTAAAGTTGCTCGTTCCACTTAGCTTGGTGAGGCAGCTTCACCAGAGTGCTGCCGAGCTATATGCCCGTCACAAATTTGCACACAGCACACAAGTTAGTTGTCTTGTAACTCCATGTCTTTTCCTTGTCTTGCTTTGGAGCGACCATCACATGCCGATCTTACGGAATTCGGGTTGCGTGAGCGCCAGGCGCGCGGTACGCTAGGTGTCGAGCTACACCTCCGAGTCCAAAAGACACAACACCAGCTTGCACACGGACCGCTAACCTCGCGAGGTCCTTAATATTGTGTCAACCGTCTGTGCGCCAACAATGTGTTGAACTATCATTGATCGACCAGGGCTCTGGGGGCTCCACGGGAATCACAGGCCAGTAAATCGCCTGTGGTCATCATTCCGACGGGGCGTAAAGATGCTCACTCACGAATGGGCCCAAGGGACTCGTATATAAGGAATCATGTACCTATGTGACTCGGCAGAATCCCCATCGACATCAAATTCACACTTTATCTTACACCATCCTGACGACTCACTGAGGGATGGCTTGCCTTGTCACTAGGTGGACTACATATTGCCGACTACCATTTCTAGCCTGGCGTTCCCCGACATACGCCTAGGTAGTAATTACTGGGCGAGCGAATCATTTATCCACTGAACAATTCTATACGCGCCAACCAGCGGGCTAGTTGTTCCCTAGATTTCCCGATCTGGCCGAGACGATGACAAGACTCCGGTCCATTAGTCACTCTGACAGTTCCAATTTTCTGGTCGCAGCAACTAATAAACTTTCTAACGCAATACATACATCCCTTCGCCCCGTTCTCTCTGCGATCATATTGCTTGCTCAAACTTTCTTGTCAACATTGCAAACTCATTTGGCCTCTTCACGAACAGCCCTTCCGAAGACTGGATTGGCACTCGATAATTCGAAACCCGTGGCAAAACCTACTCCAGCCTTCAAGAAGGCTACACAGAAAAAAATGCTGCCGCCGGTGCCGGACCTAAGAGATTACGGCCTGTCCCCCACCAACGGCTTCTTACCCGAGACTTTACCACTGGCGAGACTGCCCGACCCCTATTACAACAAATGGGAAGCGATCGTATCAAACCTGCAGGCTCTTGTGCTCAGTCGCCGTCTCCGTGGCATCATCGCTAATTTGCCTGTTCTTTCGACAGTGGGACTCGAGAACGAGGCAGAATGGCGCCGAGCATACTCACTTCTCGGCTTCATGCTCCATGCTTATGTCTGGGGCGGCGATGCACCGGCTGACAGAATTCCCGAGTCCATCTCAATACCTTTACTTGAGGTGTCAGCTCATCTTGAGCTGCCACCCGTTGCCACCTATGCCGCCGTCTGCTTGTGGAATTTCAAGCCGCTCTTCCTCGATGAGGGTATCGATAATCTGGAAAATTTATCGACACTCAATACGTTCACAGGCTCCATGGACGAGTCGTGGTTCTACCTCGTGTCTGTTGCTATTGAGGCCCGCGGAGCCCCCATTGTGCCGCTGATGCTCGGTGCTATGAAGGCAGCCCAGGAAGGCGATGTCACATCCGTCACGCAAAGTCTGCGCGCATTCGCAGAGCGCTTGACCGATTTGACAAACATTCTGCAGCGCATGCATGAGAGCTGTGACCCCACCGTCTTCTACCATCGCATACGACCTTTTCTAGCAGGCAGCAAGAACATGGCCGAAGCGGGGCTGCCTCACGGCGTCCTCTATGAGACCGGCACGGGCACGGAAGAGTATCGACAATACAGTGGGGGAAGCAACGCGCAGAGCAGCTTGATTCAGTTCTTCGACATTGCTCTCGGGATTGAGCATCGGCCAACAGGTGAACGGCGTGTAGATGCATCACATGACACTGCCGGAGATCCGTCACAACGCCACAACTTCATTCGAGAAATGCGCAACTACATGCCTGGAGCGCATGCCCGATTCTTGGAGGATGCCTCAAGGGCCTCAAATATACGGTCATTTGTGGTGGAGCACCAAAACGAAGAGCTGTCACTGGCCTACGATGCGTGCCTAGCGATGCTGAGTGCTTTCCGCGACCAGCATATCACGATCGTGACTCGGTACATTATAACGCCATCGCGCGAAGTGCGAGCCCGCAGTCGATCTAGGAGTCCTGAAGCTGTCCGGCAGCGCAACAACATTGCCGTTGCTTCGACGAAGGGCAAGTCTCAGGCCCAAAAAGGCACTGGTGGAACGGCTCTCATACCCTTCCTGAAACAGGCCCGTGATGAGACTGGCGACCCGGCGGTTCACTCTTGGACAAAACGTTTCATGAAGAGGCAGGTGCGCCCTGATGGTGAGAGCCGTGATCGACACCCCAACGATCTTGTGGAGGACGTCGAGGTCAAGGGCCTCGCAGGCTCTTGGACGATGGATGATGACATTGGTGGTATATGTTCATACTAAAAACGTCGACAATAATAGATCGGGGCTGGCAACCGTACAGCACAGTCCAGGATGCTTGGGCACGAAGATTTTAGCACTTACTTATCTCAGTAGTTAATGCATGGCGTTTGGGTGGGCATTGTCAGCTTGAAGTCTTGCGTAGTTATAATTTGTACTCGGATCAAGTAGCACCGGTGCTCATTAGTAATTACTACCTGTTAGCAATTAGTGCGCATGTATTAGCTACCACTGCTGTATACATACGTCAGTACAAGTATGTACTTCAGGGTATGCTAGTACGCAACTACTAAGGTACCTGGTACTATCAGACTCTGAAATCTCAGGCACGTGCGCTAAGGTGACCTCGACTCGCTGACTCATCTTCGTTCTGTTAAAGTGGTCTAGCGCTCTTGTGGAGCGTGCGAGCAACTCTGCGACCCGTCGCATTTCTCGAGAGAAACGCGTCTGTGTCCTCGCTTCATCATCCCCTCCAGTCATCGCCTCTCCCACCTTCCAGGCGTGCGCATCAATACAAACTCTGCCACTTCGTCATCAAGTCAGCGCAAATTTCAGTATTGCCAAGGGGCGTACAGCGCTCAGCTTAGCTTGGCCTTGATGTGCACATAGTGCCTGAAGCTTCAGGTCTTTGTTCTTCAAGTCGCCCTTGCCCGATCGCCACCGCCCGCTCGTCGCCCAGCAGGACTCAACTAGCTCCAAGCGATACACATATCCGAAATTTGCGTGTGACAACAACGACGACCGATCGAACGCTCCTTCGGCATCATGGACGGCTACGAATACGACTACGCTGACGAGGAAGGCTTGGGTGTCACGCCTGAAGACTGCTGGACGGTCATCTCATCCTTCTTTGAAGAGAATGGCCTGGTCTCCCAGCAGATTGATTCCTTTGACGAGTTCACTGGAACAACCATACGAAGTCTTGTGGAAGAATATGCCAAAATTACACTCGACCAGCCGAACCCGCCACCGAGCGATTCTCGACACCCTCTGGCATTACGTCGGTACGCTTTGAGGTTCGGTGCAATCTCTGTGGCCAAACCGAACGTCAGCGAAACGGATGGCGTGCCTATGACCCTACTTCCCTACGAATGTCGCGACCGCAATCTAACATATTCGAGTGCCATGTACGCGAATGTGCACCAGGTCGTCAAGGTCATTCACGAGGATGAGCAAGAGCCGGACGACATCGAAGACAAGGACAGAAACTGGGTCTACGAGACAGGCAGCCCGGCTGACGAGGATGAGAATCTCTCAGGCAAGATGCAGAATGACCCTGCTTACCTTGGCAAGTTGCCAGTTATGGTAAAGTCAGAAGTATGCCACCTGCGCCACGAGGACGATGAAGGGCTTTTCGTTGTCAACGAGTGTCCCTACGATCAAGGCGGCTACTTCATCATCAACGGCAGCGAGAAGGTCCTGATCGCCCAAGAGCGGTCCGCCGCCAACATTGTCCAAGTTTTTAAGAAAGCCCAGCCCAGCCCCTTCACCTACACAGCAGAGATCAGGAGTGCGCTGGAGAAAGGCTCGCGGCTCATTTCCAGTCTCCAGCTGAAGTTGAACGGAAAAGGCGACTCAGCCCGTGGTGGGTTTGGTCAAACTATTGCGAGCACCTTACCCTTTGTCAAATCCGACATACCTGTGGCTATTGTGTTTAGGGCCCTTGGTGTTGTGTCGGACGAGGAGATTCTCAATCATATTTGTTACGACGAGAACGATACTGAGATGCTGGAAATGCTTCGGCCTTGCATTGAGGAGGCCTTCGCCGTCCAAGATCGCGAGGTGGCCCTGGACTACATTGGGAAACGTGGCAACCGAGATCAGGCAGGTCTGGGCCGCGACAAACGAATTCGAGTTGCGAGGGACATCCTGCAGAAAGAAACTCTTCCTCACGTGTCCCAAACCGAGGGTGATGAGACAAAGAAGGCCTTTTTCCTCGGGTACATGGTACACAAGCTTTTACAATGTGCCCTTGGACGCCGGGAGCCCGACGATCGAGACCATTTCGGGAAAAAGCGTCTCGATCTTGCTGGTCCTTTGCTGGCCAAGCTATTCCGCGGCATTATGCGCAGAATCAACACGGAGCTGTCAACATATCTCAGGCGATGTGTTGAGAGCAACAGGCATTTCAACATCAAGATTGGTCTGAAATCCTCAACTCTGTCGAACGGCCTCAAATATTCGCTCGCCACGGGCAACTGGGGTGACCAGAAGAAGGCTATGAGCTCTACCGCTGGTGTTTCTCAAGTACTCAACCGATATACCTTCGCTTCGACATTGTCTCATCTCAGGCGTACCAACACCCCCATCGGTCGTGACGGTAAATTAGCCAAGCCGCGACAGCTTCACAATACTCACTGGGGCCTCGTCTGCCCTGCGGAAACCCCAGAGGGTCAGGCTTGTGGTCTTGTCAAGAACCTGTCGCTGATGTGCCACGTTTCGGTCGGCACCCCCGCCGATCCCTTGTACAATTTCTTCATCAGCAGAGGTATGGAAGTACTCGAAGAGTACGAGCCCAAACGGTTCCCGAACTCAACCAAGGTGTTCCTCAACGGCAGCTGGGTAGGAGTACACGAGAATCCTAGAGAACTCGTGGATCATCTGGTGGCAATGCGCCGCAGCGGAGGCATAAGCGAGGAGGTTTCGCTTATTCGCGACATCCGTGATCGAGAGTTCAAGTTCTTCTCAGATGCCGGCCGCGTTATGCGCCCTTTGCTCACCGTCCAGCAACACGACGGCGAGATTGGCCAGCCAGAGAAAGGCTCCCTCTGCCTCACCAAGGAACATGTGTCCGGACTATCTGAGATGCATGAGGTGGACAACGGGCAAGAGCTGATGGAGGTGACTGGCTGGAAGTGGCTCGTGAAAAGTGGCTGCATCGAGTATCTCGATGCCGAGGAAGAAGAGACTGCCATGATTTGCATGACTCCCGATGATTTGGAGCTCTACCGACAACAGAAGCTGGGCTACAACGTGGACGAGGACCTGGCTGCGGAGCCCAATAAGCGCCTGCGTACCAAAACGAATCCCACGACACACATGTACACGCATTGCGAGATTCACCCTAGCATGATTCTCGGTATTTGTGCGAGCATTATTCCGTTCCCCGATCACAATCAGGTACGGTCTTTTCTGGTGTGTGATAATATCTTGTACTGACACTTCTCTAGTCCCCCCGTAATACATACCAGTCCGCCATGGGAAAGCAAGCCATGGGATTCTTCCTCACTAACTACAACCGTCGTATGGATACCATGTCCAATATCCTCTACTATCCACAGAAACCCCTTGGCACCACGCGATCGATGGAATATCTCAAGTTCCGTGAGCTTCCTGCTGGTCAAAACGCCATCGTTGCCATCGCTTGTTACTCCGGGTACAACCAGGAAGATTCGGTCATCATGAACCAAAGTAGTATTGATCGAGGCCTATTCCGCAGTTTATTCTTCCGGTCCTACTCGGATCAAGAGAAGAAAGTGGGCCTCAACTATACTGAGATGTTCGAGAAGCCGTTCCAACCCAATACGCTCCGAATGAAACACGGTACCTACGACAAACTAGACGAGGACGGTATTGTTGCTCCTGGCGTCCGTGTATCCGGTGAAGATATCATCATCGGGAAAACGGCACCAATCGACCCAGAAACCCAGGATCTCGGGGCTCGGACTCAAGCACACCAGAAGCGCGACATCTCGACACCGCTGCGAAGCACCGAGAATGGCATTGTCGACTCTGTCATCCTGACGGTCAACGCGGACAACACGAAGTATGTGAAGGTGCGAGTTCGGACGACCAAGATTCCTCAGATTGGCGACAAATTTGCATCGCGTCACGGTCAGAAGGGTACGGTTGGAGTTACTTATAGGCAGGAGGACATGCCTTTCACCCGTGAGGGTATCACGCCCGATATCATCATCAACCCCCACGCCATCCCCTCGCGTATGACGATTGCTCACTTGATCGAATGTCTCTTGAGCAAGGTCGCTACGATGGAAGGTCTCGAGGGTGACGCCACGCCCTTTACCGAAGTCACAGTCGATCAAGTGTCCGAGCTCCTCCGTGGACACGGATATCAGTCGCGGGGATTCGAGGTCATGTACAATGGATACACTGGCAGGAAACTGCGTGCCCAGGTGTTCTTCGGTCCTACTTACTACCAGCGCCTACGACACATGGTCGACGACAAGATTCACGCTCGTGCACGTGGACCGGTTCAAATTATGACACGCCAGCCGGTGGAAGGTCGTGCGCGTGATGGTGGCTTGCGCTTCGGCGAGATGGAGCGCGACTGTATGATTGCCCACGGTGCAGCAGCCTTCCTCAAGGAGCGACTTTTTGAGGTTTCGGATGCTTTCCGCGTTCACGTATGTGAAATTTGCGGGCTGATGACGCCGATTGCGTAAGTACCAACTCATCATCCGCTTGACCAACTTTACTGACTCCAGTCGCAGCAACCTCTCCAAGCAGTCATTTGAGTGCAGGCCTTGTAAAAACAAGACCAAGATTGCTCAGATACACATACCGTACGCAGCCAAGTTGCTTTTCCAAGAGCTACAAGCAATGAACATTGCCGCCAGAATGTTCACCAGCCGCTCCGGTGCATCTATCCGCTAAGGTCGAGCGGATCCTTTACAATTGTTTTGTTCTGCGCGTCACAGGGAGTTCTGGCCAGCATGGCAAAAACACAGGAAATGCATAGTGGCGTTAAGGTTGATATGTATGTAATCTAAGGTAGATAGAATAAGGCCTCGAACTTACGATCATGATGGCATCCGTCGCTAGTGACGCCCAGCAGTAGCAGCACGATAAGATTTTACAACGAGCGCAGCATGCGTCACGTATATGTTTTACAATGCGTTTGGCCGCAAGTATTGCCGATCGCGTGCCCAGTCATCTCGGCGCTGTCGAGCCTCCTTGTCCAGGAGGATCTATGGAGCTCCTCACGCTCTGTTCGCGTTTGTACTCTTCCTCCAGTTGTTTCTGTAAATCGAAATCGAGTTGTCGCTCGCGCTTGATGCGTTGCTGCTCCATGTCGCGCACAACACCTTGGTGCATTGCCTGATTCCTAGCGTCAACTATTTTTGGCGGAGAAGTAGCGTACGGAGAGGCGTACCGCCTGCTCAGCTTGTTGCTGAAAGTGGACGAACACGATGGTGCTCAAAGCGAAGAGCGACGTCGCGCCAAGCGTGAGTTTCGATGCTCGCGACATTTCTGATTATGCGGTGGCAGGGCGATTTGCACGTTGCGATTTGCGTGGTCTTGATCCGAAGCCACAGGTGCGCGGTGGGAGCTGTTAGGCTGAAGCAATGTGCATGCGGATGCTCGCGTTGGTAGCAAGTTTGCTGTTAGCGTTTCCAATTCGTACCTCTGCACCGTTACAAACGGCCGCCTGTTTACTGTGGCAGGGACGTGGCAGGGGTGAGATGTTTGCACAAAATATTGCTATAGCGGGTAGCGGGGGTCTCGGGGAACGGGATTCGGAATGCAACGCATAGTACATGATTAAAGTACCTACTACGTATGCACAAGATGCTTGGAGTTGCACAAGTCAGCTGATACCTTACCCCAGCTGCACCTGGTGACGAAAGGCTCCCAACATCGGACTGTGGTGCTGCACGGATACCTGACTTAAGGTCCTTGGATTCTAGCACATGTACAAGCTTTGAAGACCAATTACCCACAACATTGGAGCACCAGATCAATTCTTTCAGTACCTGAAAGCGCATTCATATTCACGTCTTTTCGATCCGTTGCAGCTGCGCAAAGCTGCTCGTCCCTGGGAAGCACCATGGTGCGCAACTCCGAGATCTCGAGACCCTGTTCCGATGCTGATAGCTACGTAGTCTGCCCAGAATTCCGCCGGAATCCAGACTCTCCTCGATGTATTTACTCTTCGAGCCATGCAGTTGTGCTTTTGCTTACACCGTGCCAGGCCGAGAGGGAAGCGTCCAAGATTGTGCAGAAGGGTATGTGGTCAACATACAACAGAGTATCGCCAGCCGTGTAGCTAACCATCTTTGTGTCTTCCAGCGCGCGAGTGTAAGAAAGAATCATGAATAGGCCGCGAACCATCGATTAACGACTACTGCCTATAGTCAGGACAAAGCGCGTCAAGGAAGCCCGAGATGAAGCCAAGAAGGAAATAGCCAACTACAAGTCCCAGAAAGAGGAGGAGTTTAAGAAGTTCGAAGCTGAAGTACGTTTCTCAAAAGTCTTTATCGCGGAACAGTTGCTCATTATTTGCAGCATAGCCAAGGAAACCAACAAGCCGAAGACGAGGCGAACAAGGAGGCCGAGAAGCAGATTCAAGGTATTAAGGAAGCTGGCAAGAAGAGCCAGGCAGGTGTTGTCAAGAACCTCTTGGCTGCTGTCCTTGAAGCCAAGCCACAGCCTGCTATGCGCGCATAGTGGGTGGTGGATCGTGCAACAATGTGTAACCAAACCATGCCGACAATTACAAATGCCACGACAAATACAGGTGCCGCAGTCGAATGGCACTACTGCAACAAGATAGATTCCTTACCGTAGGAAGCCGACCAGAGTCCCTAACATATCCTTCAAATCCTGACCATCCTGTTGGCTCGTGTCTAAATTCTCCATCTGCTCAGTGAGTGTGGCTTTAATCACAGACAACGGCAGGTCTTCTTGGGCCAGAAGCTCTGCAATCCTAGGCCTAGCGCCTTTGTCTTCGACCATAAGCCATGCCAAAACAACATCAATAGTTTGTAAGGTGAAGAGACCGGCATCGAGACGCCGGGAAAGCCAGTCGATCTCCCTATCAGGTGCGTCTTGTTCAGAGGCTAGCTTGCGCTCCTCAGCATTCTGCTGCTCAGCCAGTTTCACGCGCAGGCCATAATGACGACGAAGCTCCATGAGTTTCCCAACCTTGGCGTAGTCCTTCTCCACGAATTTGGCCAACGTACGTATTCGTTCCGCGGAGTCGCCGGGCAACACGCGAAGCATGGACGCAAATATGACGACGAGATGGCTAGACAGGCGATGGTCACGAGTCTTTGCGAAGAGTGAGAATGTCGGTTTGAGACCACCTGATTCGACGATCTTGCAGCAGACATTGAAAGCACTGCTGCCCGTTGATGCATGCTCCAGGAGGCGCAGGGCTGGCGCTTTGCTCATCTTTCCCTCCTTAAGCATGAGCAAACATAACTCAACGCCCTCTGCCTCAACAAATTTGTCTTTGCCCTCGGCTTCGTCGACTAAGCACGTCACAGCCTCGAACAGGTTCTCCACATATTCTTCCTCTTCGCCGCCTTTCTCGGGATCTCGTCTCCGATAGACTGCAACGAGTTGGAGAAGAACGTCCACGACGTCAAGCTTGATCAAATGGGCTCGACAATCCGCAGATGCTTGCGACAGAATGGCGAGGATCTCGGCTACGTATTGTCGGTTCTGGGTGACGCTTGACTCGGTGCGTTGCAAGCGTTGAAGTAGCCAATCCAACATGCTCGGGTTTTGACTGACGCGCGTAGCCGTGGCCACCCGTAGAGAGATGTTTTCGATCACACTCAGGGCATGATAGACACCGCTTCTATCTGACTCGTCGTCCTCGTTCAAGCGGCCCAGGTTGGACACAAGGAGGGCTAGTAAATCCGCCTCCAACATTGCGTTGAGCAGCATGACCACCTCGCCCTCGTCCCCCCCAACGTCTTCGTCCGTAAGCTCGCTGATTATTTCTATTGTGTCGATTGCGATGTCGGTGTTCTCATGAGCCAACAAGCCGATCAAACTATGAACACATCCGAGGCGGACAAACTCGGGATAGAGCTCTGGATGCTCGGCTAAGACTGAGAGAGACTTAATGTCGCCATCCAAGTCGGCTTCGCTTCCTATGAACTTCTGTGGGTCGCTTTCGAATTTGGATCTTAGCTCGGCGTTTTTAGAGATGCGTCTCTCAAAATTGAGGGCCGTTTTTCGTAGCCAGCCAGCGTCGATCTTGTCGACATTCCTCCCGTCATCTGCGTCGTCCACGAAGTCGATAATTTGGGATTCTTCTTTGCTAAGGCCTCCGCCGAAGAACCGATCCTCGTCATCGTCCGGGGGCATCTCTGGGCCAAAATCTTCGTCGCCGCCACTCATGGGATCGTGTTCTTGTCCATGGTCGGTCTCGTCCGCTGGCTGTGTTTGTATGTGCCGATTCGCACCACCGATATTGTGTTTGGCCGATTTATAGATCTCGTCTGTCATGGATCAGTACACAGTAAACACTAAGCATGCCTGAGTCGAGGGCACTCACTCGGATCCTTGATCGGATCTAGCTTGTGTTTGCCAGTCGCGGAAGATTGCCTGAAGCTTCCGTCGGCACTGGCCATGTCTCTTGTCGTGAATGGGCACTGCGCTTCGGGTTCAATTGTCGCAATTAGCAAGAATAGGCTGCGAAAGAACGTCCGGAAGTTGTGAAATGCCGTGGTTACATATAGTAAGGTATCGCGAACGACTGGAATCTCGAAATTCTTACTGTAAGGTACAGTACCTTAACTTTCGATTAGCGTGCCAAGCTCCAGTCGCGCCAAGACCATCTTGGTGACTTGCCTATCCAGCCCCACCACCGAAGCGGGTCTCATGATGGCAGCCCGTGTGAATGGCCAGTTGAGAGTGAACCCCTGATTCAACTCCACCAATAACGCCGTCGGACTCCATCATGTCGAACTCCTCCTCGTTGAAGACCAATATCCTGGCTTGTTCACCGTTGCGGCCAGCTCCTCATGTCATGCCTCAGTCTCTTGCAGGAACGTGAGCCTCCAGTTGGCGTTGCGAGGCATAGCGTAGAGACGGCGAAGCGTTATTCCCTGACTAATACTCCCCGTGTCGATCGAACGCAACCGAGTTCGAATGGCCTGTGCGAAACGACCCCTGAAAGACAGTTTGCGTATACGCTCCATGGACATCCCTTGCACCCGCCGCTCCCTCACCTCACCACCTGTGTATGCGAACTTCATCGACCACGACGGCGTCCGCGAGTATTCAATGGTTTGTTGAATTTCGAATGATGCAAACTACTTGGACGCCTCACAGTGACATAGTTGAGAGCCCTTATTACACTCAAGGTGGGCTTCCACCGTCTCACCTGCAACCACCAACTCGACCAGCGCCAACCCCATCGACATTGGGTTCCTCAGCGACTGGAGCCCACATACCCCGAGCCCGACTTCCCAGGACTTCTTCCTTGCTACCGCCCTCGCTCAACGAGACGTCCACGAGTCGAACCTACGAACTCCCCGTTACATATGCCCGTTTGACAGCTTCGACATCCTCTGAGTCGCCCGAGCAGACAGACTCGCCGGGAGGACGGAGCGATTGGGATCGGCCATCGACTACCGCTCGCTCCCCGGCACGCCTGAACAACGCACCCTCTAGCTGCCCATTGGCCACACCTGGCATTGATCCCGGTGATTCAGGGCCGAGTCTCAGTGTCTCTGGGTCTGTCATTCTTGTCGGCTGTCGGTCCAACAAAGTTGAACCCGGGTTTCTTTTGCACAGCTCGCCGCCTTCTACAAAGCGGTTATCGCAGGGGTTTCGAGGCAGCCAGCAACCCAGTGACAGCTGTGGCGCCGCTGCCATCTTTGGGGACCTAGGGTCGGAATCACCAAACGCAGGGTCCCATCGCTCATACATAGGTCTCCCTGCGTTCGAGCCGCTTTCTCCCTTTGGCCAGGACTACTCGTCTGCCTGGGACCAGCGCGAGTCACCTCATAGTCGCCAAGGCTCACTTCATCGACCCGGCAACCATACTCACAGGACACTTGTTGTTGAATCGCCGTGCAAGATGCCACTCGATCATGGAGGCGAGCCTCATGGGGCGCAAGGTCACTCGCGCAGTAGGTCGGGGAAGAGTAGTGGAGATTCTGGGAGACATCGGCCCTACAAGTCTTCACAGAAAGCAATGTTATCGCGTGCTCTGCAGAAGGCGAATATGGCGGTAAACATGGATAACGGCAAAGACTTCTCTGGCGCGCGACCTCTGTACGTCGAGGCCTGTGAGTTACTGCAACAAATTCTCCAGAAGACCGCAGCTCAAGGGGACAAGGAGAAGCTAGAAGCTATCGTGAGTCATTCAGATTCCGCCAGATGAACAGCACAGCGATACTAACAACTAAGCAACGAACGTACACCAGTCGCATAGAGGAGCTAGATCAGATAATGCCTCCATATGAAGAGCATAAAGATGCCAAGGCTCTTCGTGAGTACAGCCCAAAGAAAAATTATCGGCAACAAGACAGAATTCGGCACGACCAGTCACCAGAAGCCAACGTGGCATCGGCATTGGAGACAGCCACTGTGAAACGCGTGGTGTTGGACGATGCTCATGATGCACAGTCTCGGAATACACGTTCTCAAGCGTACCTCCAACCCTCTCTACTCTCACAATCAGCTGAGCCCGGTTTCCTACAATCGTCCTTTTCACGTTCCCCGATAAGCTCTCGCTTTCCTGATAACGCCCGGCAGATGCCCACGAGCGCCGCCTCCACAACGTCCCAGAGTGCCTTGGCTGCACAGAGTGCTGATGAACGGTCATATCTTCCTCGCCAACCAGGGGAATCTGCAGAGACTCAGTTGTCCCTCAATGGGATGACTCACGGGACGCATCGGGGTCCCGAGCACTCACGAGAGGATAGCCAGCATTCGTGGTTGGACCCTATAGATGAGTCCGGTGGCTCGACAGGCTCTTCTGTCCACTCACGCACATCGTCCTTGGGCTATCGACGAAGGCAAATACGTCCTGCAAGTGGCGGCACTGAGGCCGAGTTCGACAACGCCTTGGACGAGGCCATTGAGGCTGCGTACAACGATGGCTACGAGCCCGCAGCAGGACCTCCGGAGCAACAAGAAGCTCATGATGAGGTAGTAGCTAACGCTTTGCGGAAAGTTGAGTTAGCACGTGAGCGCGTACGACAGACTGGGAGGGAGGCGTATGAGCTAGCCAGCGAGAGGGAGAGAGAGCGCTTTCAGCTCCAGCCGCAAAGACCCGACTATGCAGATCGACGTGATCCCTCTGCAGGTCAATTTTTCGATGACTCTTCTGACGAGGAAGAGAGGATATTGGATGAATTCACTCGTGACTGTGGCTTGCATCAGGAACCTCTGAGCCGGCGCCAGCAGCCGGCCATGTCCTCTGTGCCTCGCGAATCTGACTCCAGCGGGTTCACATCCCGTACATGGCAGAGTTCCATAGGCTCCAATCCTCCTGGCACCGGCGCCACAACACTTTCGACCGTCACAGAATCGATCTCGGAAAAGGCGCTACCCATTCCACCCACATCCACAACACCACCGCCGCCCCTGGCGCCGCCACCAACACAAGCATTACCGGAAATACCACAGCAGAGTCTGCAGACGTCCACCACACAGACTGTGCGCAATCGTCGCATGTCTGGCCAGGCACACAGACAGCTGAAAATCGAGACGATGAAGTTAACACCACCCCCTCCGCCGCCCGCTTTGGAGCAAAAGTCGCCTTATATGGACACCTCTCCGCCTAGTGGACAGGAGTCTTCTCGACCCTTGGAAGGCAATACACGTCCCTACGCCATTCCGCGTCGGACCTCGTCACCTCCAGTTGGGCCCAGTCCACTGGATACACGGCCTCTCGATTCGCCGTTTGCGCCACGAGCGGCACAAGATGCAGACGATGCGGACGCCGGACGCTCTACGTCTCCTTCCATTAGCAAGCTGAAGAAGAACTTCTCCTCATCCAGCTTGCGAAGTCTGAAAGTTCGAAATATGTCGGTATCACACCTTGATGAAGGGTCTGAGATGTCTCCCGGCACGCCCACCAGCTCTCACTGGGCCAATTCGCAAACACCCATGATGCCAAGCATTCCTCCAGCAGTAGCCGTCAACCTGCAAAAGTTCGATGCGAGCATGCCCATCTTCGATGACAATTTCCACTTTCCGGATGACCCGGGCGCGACCGATCTGAATGATCCTGAGGCGCCGATCTCCTTGGAGCCGTGTCCAACTGACTTTTTGCTTCGTCCATTCTGGCTCATGCGCTGCCTATTCCAGACCCTGGTGCATCCCCGTGGTGGATATGTGAGTTCCAAACTATTCGTCCCTAGGGAGGCCTGGAAGGTCAAAAACGTCAAGCTCAAGAATGTGGAAGACAAGATTGCCAACTGCGATCTCCTGACCGCGGCTCTTCTCAAGTTGGCACGCGTTGACACATGCGATGCAGACGCCATGCTGGAGGAGATGCAGGCTATTGAGAACATTCTGGAGCAGGTCCAAGCCTCGCTGGTGCGCAAACTCGGGAACGAAGTAGGTGTTTCCAACGCCTCGGCCATGTTCAAGGAGGCCACTGTGCCTGCGGATGGCGAGATGGCGATGCCACGATCTGCGAGCGTATCGGGTAAATCCTCATTTTCCTGGCGGAGGCTTCGTTCCAAGAACTCCGCGGCTACTTTGACGGCACAGAGTCGGAGCACTCCAATCGAGACTATTAAGGAGATACAAACGGTTGCATCGCTTCCGATGACAAGTCAGCCATCACGAAAGCCGGCTAAGAGGGACATGAGCCAGGCGAACTTCTCGGGTCCCAATGCATCATACATGGGCTCACTTGCCCGATTGTTCGATGCTGCTCAAGCGATTGGTAAGTAACGAGCCCGCCGGCAGCATTGTTGGCTCAAGCTGACTAACATTTCCGTGCAGATCAGATAGCAAGACAAGTCGAAGATCCTGGGTTAAAGCATGCCGACAAGACTCAGGTTGGCCTGGAGCTCTGCACGCGCCACGCGGCCGAGTTCTTCGGATTCTACGTGTGTCGTTTCGTTTTGGCAGATCTTGGCTTGCTGCTGGATAAATACATCAAAAGAGGGGGGGAATGGGTTTTGACGTGAATCTGGACTGGTCAAGATGGAGGAGCCCGCCTCGATGCGACCGTTCGACGTACGTAGTAACGATAGATACCCCTGCAATGTAATTCATTGAGAACATGAACATACTATCTAGAAATACTAGTCAATACTGAAGCCTCGCCATGAGCCATCTTTCACCCGGCCCGGGGCCATAAGTTGGTGGAGCATAATCCCGGGGGTTCGGGATTGGACGTTCCACCTTTTCCATGTAGTGATACTTCTTGGTGTGATGATGAGCTTTGAACAAACAATCAACCTTCAATGTGCACTTTACTCAGATTCCGATGAGCTCGGCCTGCTGGAGCACAGGGCGAGTCTGGTGCCTACCAAAATGGCACCAACCTCGGTGTCTCGTCAAGCGTATGAGCTTGCCACGAGCTTCCACCTTTCTCTTTCGAACCGCGACGCGACGCGCCTACTACTCGAACAAACCTTCGCCTGCCGAGTTGGAAAAACGCATTGCTGCGATACCTATCGAGAGGTATCGTAACTTTTGCATCGTTGCCCATATCGATCATGGGAAGAGCACTCTAAGCGATCGGCTGCTAGAGCGCACGGGGACGATATCCGCAAGCGACGCGAACAAACAAATCCTAGTACAGATCACAGACAGCCATTCAGGGAGCTGCGCGCTGATTACTGGTAGGATAAATTAGATGTTGAGCGGGAACGTGGAATCACAGTGAAGGCCCAGACTTGCACCATGCTGTACAAGCACGAAGGTCAAGACTACCTGATCCACCTTGTTGACACACCCGGCCACGTCGACTTTCGCGCAGAAGTAACCAGATCATACGCCAGTTGCGGAGGCGCACTGCTCCTTGTCGACGCCAGTCAAGGTATCCAGGCGCAGACAGCGTCCAACTTCCATCTAGCGTTCGCACAGGATCTTGCTCTGGTCCCGGTGATCAACAAGATTGATATGCCCTCCGCAGACGTCCCGCGGGTTTTAAAACAAATCGAATCGAATTTTGAGCTTGATCCAAGCCACGCCGTCCTTGTCAGCGCAAAGACCGGAAAGGGGGTGGACAGTATTCTTCCTGCAGTCGTTAAAAGGATTCCCCATCCAGTGGGCGACGAGAAGAAGCCATTGAAGATGCTTCTTGTGGACTCTTGGTATGACAACTTCAAAGGAGTGGTGCTTCTCGTCAGGATCTTTGATGGTGTTGTGAAAGCTGGCGATCATGTCGTATCCTTGGGTACGGGTATGAAGTACACCGTTGGCCAGGTCGGAATACAGTATCCGAATGCTACTCCGCAGGGTGTGCTGCGCGCCGGACAAGTTGGCTACGTCTTCTTCAATCCCGGCATGAAGAAAATACAGGATGCGAAGCTGGGAGATACCTTCACCACTGTTCAAGATCAGCTCACTGTCGAGCCATATCCTGGCTTTGAAGAGCCACAGCCCATGGTCTTCGTAGCCGCTTTCCCCACAGACCAAAGTGATTACACCCGAATCGCTGACAGCATTAGCCAGCTCGTTCTCAATGACCGCAGCGTCACGCTGCAGAAGGCTTTCTCCGAGGCTTTGGGCTCTGGCTGGAGGTTAGGCTTTCTGGGCAGCCTCCACTGCTCAGTCTTCCAGGATCGCCTCAAAGGCGAGCATGGTGGCGATGTGATTATCACTGAACCTTCAGTCCCCTCGAAGATTATACATCCAGATGGGTCAGAAGAAATCATCCAGAATCCGGCTTTGTTTCCCGAACCTGGCGATCAGAAAACGCGAGGATGTCATGCCCTTGAACCGTGAGTCTTGCAGCAAAGAACTTACGGAAGCGATGCTCAAACATAACTAGGTTTGTGCGAGCCACAATGACAACACCCGAGGAGTACCTGGGACGTGTGATCGAGCTCTGCGAAGCAAATCGGGGAGAGCAAAGGAGCATCGATTTCTTTCACACCACGCAGGTTATTGTTGTCTATGATCTACCGGCATCCCAGCTAGTGGACGACTTCTTCGGCAAGCTCAAAGGCGCCACGTAAGACGTTGTTTCCCAGCTCCAAACTCGGCTGCTAACCTGTTGCTCGACAGGAAGGGGTATGCGACACTAGATTACGAAGATGCGGGTTGGAGAGAAAGCAGACTTGTCAAGCTGCAGCTTCTTGTGAACAAGCAACCCGTTGACGCCATTTGCCGAGTGGTTCACACTTCACAAGCAGACCGCCTAGCTCGTCATTGGGTTACCAAATTCAAAGAGCATGTTGACCGACAGATGTTTGGTACGCTATGGATCGTCCGACCCGAGAGACCAATGACGATATAAAATCTGACAATATGTTACAGAAATTGTTATTCAAGCAGCTTCGGGTAACAAGGTGCTTGCGCGAGAGACTATCAAGCCGTTTCGAAAGGATGTGTTGGCGAAGCTCCATGCCGCCGATATCACAAGACGTAAAAAGCTTTTGGAAAAACAGAAAGAGGGCAGGAAGAGGCTGCGGGCCATTGGCAACGTTGTTATCGAACAGTCCGCTTTTCAGAAATTTTTGGCTAAATAATAGCTGAACGATTAGTAGACTTTAGTGGGCCAGCTGGCGATAGACATGTATAATACAGAGTGCTTAAGGGTTTAGCCGTTAGTACGGCGGGATATTGGATTGATAACTACTAACGTTATTAATATATATATATATATATATATATATATATATATATATATATATAACTTTATACCTTTATATTTATAACCTTATATAAATCGCTACCCTTATTATAGAATTTAATTCTATAATAAATAAATTTATTTATTTTAATTTAAAAATTATAAACTTTATAATAATAATATTTATATTTTATATAAAGTATATAATAATTATTATAAAATTTAAAAGTTTAAGATTAAGATAATATTAAAATTTAATTAATATATTAAATTAAGGCTAGAAATAAGGCTAAAAATAATTATTAATTTAATTATAATCCTTATATATAAAGGGTTAGGCTTATTTTTAGTATAAATAGCGAGGTTATAATTCTTCATTAATACTAGCTATTATAGGCGCCCTTAGCCTCTCCCTAACCTCCTAACTAATTATATATGATACTATAGCCGTTAGGACTCCTAAGTTACTTAAAGAGTATTAAGCTAATAAATATAATATTAAGCCACGGATACCCTAGCGCGTTACTTTATTAAGATAGGTAATATATAAGTAACTTAATAAGGTTCTTTTAGTTTCTAAATAAGCTAGTTCTTTTAAGGAAATTAATTAAAATAAATAAAAAGAATTTTAAAAAAATAATAAATTTAAGTCTTATAAATATATTATTTTTATTTTTCTTTCTTAATTTAATTTATTTATCTTTATTATAATTTCTTAAACTTTTTTTAAGATTATTTAAAAAAAAAATACCTAAAAGTTATAATAAATTTAAAAATAAACTCGCTTATAAGTATCTTTTTTTAAAGAGCGTTTAAAAGTCTTGTAAAAAATAAAATTAAGGTATAGTTTTTTTTAAAAAAAGATTATTTAAAGAATAAGACTTTTTTAGTCCTTTAACCTTTATATTTTTATTTAATTAATTAAAATAATTTTAGGGTTTATAAATATAATATAAATACTTAAGATAAAAAAATAAGTTCTAAAGATTTATTATAAAACTTTAATAAAAGTAAAATCGCTTATAATAAGCCTATATTATAAATATATTATAAGAAAGCTATATTATTATTATAAAACTTAAAAAAATATTAAATAAAGAAATAAAGATTATTAATTTTATTTAATTTATTTTTAATTCTTTATTTATAGCTTATAATAATTAATTATTAAACTTATAAAAAGTATTTTATAATATTAAGACTTATTATAATATTAATAAAAATATAATTCTTAATACTCTTTATAAAATATATTAAGTATATTATATTTAATAAAAATAATATATAAGAAAATAATATACTAAAAATAACTAAGAAGCTCTTTAAGAAAATTAATCTATATTTAAAGAATAAACTTTAAATTTAATTAAGGATATAATAAATTATAAATACTTATTTATATTATAATTTAATAATATATATTAAAAAAAAAAAATAATCCCCTTAAGAATTTTATATATACCTTAATTTATTAAAATAATATTTTAAATAAAAATTTAAAATAAATTAATTATATTTTTATTTTATAAAACTTTACCCTAATATTTAAGATAATCTTTTAAATATAATATTTAAATATTAATTATATAAGAAAATATTATTTTTATTCTTAAATAAGTATAAGATATATTTTTATTATAAAAATAAAAAAAGCTTATAATATTTATAATTAATTCCCGAATTATATTTATAAAATAATAAAAACTTAATTAAAATATAATATAATAATAAGATATATTTAAATTAAAAAAGTCTTATATTTTAATTATAATAAGTTTTATTTATATTATATAATTTAATAATAACTTAATAATAAATAATAAATTATTATAATACTATAAATATTAAAATATTAAGTATCTCTCGAGTACTTATTTATAAAAATAAAAAATAAATATACTAAGAAAAGCTAGCTAACTTAAGAAAGGGTAATTAAGGTTTAAAAAGAAAGAAAAATTACTTAAAGTATTTAAATAATAATTATAATTTATAAAGAATATAATTAAGAGATATAAATTAAGCTAAATATTAATATTATATATAATATTATTAATTTCAATTATATAAAAAAAAAACTTTTAAGTTTTATTTTTAATTCTTTTTTTTATATAATATTATTTATTAAATTTTAAAATATAATAATATTTAAATTATATTATTTATTATTATAAATAAATATAGAATTATTTATATATTTATATAAATATTTAATATTTTAATATAATAAATAAAATATTCTTTATATTATAAAAAATACTTATTCTAGAAAATAAATAAATTTATTTTAATTATTTTTAAAAATAATAATAATTTAATAATATAATTTTTAATAAATTCTTATAATTTTATAAAAAAATAATAAAAAAATTATTAATAAAGAATATAAATTCATATTATTTATTTTATAAAAAAAAAGATTTTTAAAAAAAAGAATTTAAAAAATTAAAAATTTTATATATTAAAAAATAAAATAAATTTTTATAAAATTATATAATTTTTTAAAAATATTTATATTTAATAAAAAAATTATTTTATTATAATATTAAGTTTAAGATTATATTATTAATTTTATTAATAATAAAGATTTTTTATTTAAATTAATTTATTTTTTATTATTAAAAAAACTTTATAAATTAAAAAATTATTTATAAAAAATATTTATAAATATTATTATTTAATTTTTAATTATAAAAATTATAATTATATAAAGAATTTTTATTATTTTTTTAAAATTAATATTAAGAATATATATTATTATATTTATATTAAAATAAATAATAAATAATAAATAAAAGATTATTTTTAAAATATTATATAAATATTATAAATATTATATAATATTTTTTAAATTTATTAATATTTATATTATATTTTAAGAATATATTTATAATATTCTTTATTTTTTCTAAATATAATATATATTATATATTTTAATAAATTTTTAATTTTTTCAAAAATTAAAAATATATATAGTTAAAATTTATAAAAAAATACTTAATAAATTATAAAAATTAAGTTTTTAATTAAATTATTAAAATATATTTTTTATAAAAAAAATTAATTTCTTAAGATTTATAATTAATATTATTAAAATATTAATAAATTTAAAAAAAAAATTGAAATAATTATATAATAAAAAAACTTATAATTTATAAAAAATATAAATCTTTATTAATTTTTATAATTTTTATTATTAATTTATTTATAATTTTTTTAAAATAATATAGTTTTTAATAATATTATTTAAAAAAAAATAAAAATAATAAAAAAATAAATTAAATATACTTTAAAAAAATAAAATTAAATATATTTTATATTTTTATTGATATTTTTTAAAAAAAAAATTTTATATTATAATTTTATTTCTAAATTATAAATTAAAAAAATAATCATAATAATTTTTTATAATAAAATATTAAAAAAAAAAATATTTAATTAATTTTAAATCGCGAGGGTTTTAAGGCTTAAAATTAAATTATAATATATTAAATTAAAAAATAATAATTATTATAAAGTTTTTTAAATATTAAAGATATTATATTAAAAAAACTATATATATTATTAAGGTTTTAAATAATTATTAGAACCTTTATAGTTTTATAAAATAACTTATATTATTAAAATAATAAATAAAATAATATTTATTTCTTATTTTATATTATTTTATAATTAAATATTATATAAAAGAGTTAAATCTTATAAATATATTATTAAAATAAGTTAAATATAATAAAAAATTACTTAAGAATAAGATATTTATTTTTTTATTAAAAATATACTTAATTTAATATATTAAAATAATATTTAAATAAATATTATAAGCTTATATATAAAATATTTAAATAAATATTTATACTCTAAATCTAAATAATAAATTTTAAAAATTAATTTATAAAGCTTAATAAAATTAAGATTATAATAAATATAATAAATAAGAAAAAAATACTTAATAATTTATTATATAAAGAAATTTATTTTAAATTAATAAAAAGATTTAAATATTAAACTATCTTAGCTTTATAAATAAGCTAATCTAATTATATTATAATAATTTATTTATAAAATATTTTAAGATTTAATGAATATAAAGCTTTATTAAATATAAATCTTTTTAAAATAAAATATATAAATAAAGAAAAGAATATATATAAACTTATCTTATTTAGTAAAGAGTTATCCTTAAGAAATATAAGCTTTATAAAAAATTATTATTATTATTATATTTATTTTAATTATTTTAAGAAATTATAATAGACTTTATTATTAATTTATTTTTAATATAAGATTAATATAATAACGAAATAGATATAATTCTCATTATAACTTAGTATTTTATAATATTATTATATATTCTTTTTATTATTATAACGACTATTATACTTAAATTAGCCGGATTAATTTATATTAAAATTAAATTATATTATAATTTACTCTAAGATATTATATTAAATTATAGGTTTATATTTATAAATATATTTTAATTAATATATTATACCTTTAAGGTATATAATTAATTATTAATAATATTTTACTTATATATTAGTAATTAAATAAAATAAATAAACTAAATATTAGAGTATTATTTATAATACTTTATAATAAATAATTAATATTCTTAGTTATTATTATTAAAATAAATAAAATTTATAATAAATAATATATTAAATATAAATATAAAGCTATCGCTATATATAGTACTTATAGGGTATAACCCTTAGTTCTATATACGCGTTAGGGATAATGTGAAAAGAAAATCTAGATATAAACTAATATATTAAAAAACTTAAAGATTTATAAATATAATTAAAATAAAAACTAATAAAAGAAATATTAAAATTATTTTTATTAAGAATTATAGCTATAATAAAATAATTTAATTAAATTAAAAATAAAGTCCCTTTAACTTAGGTATAAATCTTCGAAATTAATACTTTACTTCTTAGGCTTATTCTTAGTCTTAGAATATATTAATATATAAGTATATTATTTTATACTCCTAAGAAATATAATTAAATATTAAATATATAATATATTTTATATTAATAAATTAAAACTATAAATTCTTAGATATAAATATATATAAAAAGAATTAAAGCTTTAAGAAATTATATTTATTTATAATTATAAAAAAATAAATAATAAATTATTATATTTAATTAAGTAAAAAAGCTAGCTTATAGACTATAATTAACAAATAGACTTAGAAAATATATAAGCCCTAAAGTATATAAAAGAATCTTATATAAGGCGAGGGGAAAATATAGCTAAGTTAGTTTTATAATTCCTAAAGAAAAAATAAAACTATTTATATAAAAATAAGGAAGAAATATTATAAAGTTAGATAACCTCTATATATTATTTATCTATGTATTATAATTATATTAAAATATAAATAATATTATAAAGCTAGATTTATTTTAAAATATTTATTTATAATATAAAATATATAAATATTATAAAATAAGTATTATTTATAAAGAAAGTTATAATAATAATAAGCTAAAAAAATATAGATATTATTATTAAAGGGCTTATATAGCAATAATATAAGGTTTTTTATGAATATATAATATATATATTAATAAATATTAACATACTTAGAAAACTAAGAGATATTAATATAATCTCGCTAACTTAAATATATAATAATAATTATAATATAAATATATTTAGCTAAAAGGCTAGAGATATATAATAATAACTATATATTATGCTATAAAATAATCTAAGCTATAATAACTCTATAGCTATATTTATTAGTTTATAAAGAATATTATTAAAATTACCCAATTAGATAACCTTAGCGGGAGCTTTTTATAACTCGCTTTTAAGGTTAATAAAAATATAATATAATATAATAAATATATAAAGAATATTATTATAGTTTTTTTTAGGTTTTTTTTATTATATAAATAAGCTATATTTATTAATAAAATTAAATATAAGTTAAGGGAATAAATTTATTTAATTACATAGCTTTCTTTTTATAATTAATATAAATTATATTTAATAAAATATAAATAATAAATAAAAAAATAATATTAAAAGATTAATTAAGGTCGTCCGCTGTTACGGTTCTACCCGTTGCTAGCGGCTGGGTACGAGACCCAGCCCGGTCGACCTAAACACGTGACGCGTGCCCGCGGAGACGTATAGACTTCGTAGAGTCTTTATAGAAAAAAAGGACCGTAAATTCCCCCTTCCTTCTCTTTTCCTACCTTATCGTTAGATAAACTTAATCTAAGCTACTAAGTTATTCTAACCGGGCCTAGCCTATAATATATCTAACGATTAATCTAACGACGTAGCGTATTTATATAGCACGAGCTACGATATCCGACGAATAGAATTTCGAAGTACCTCCGTAGGTAATTATATAAGTCGCTAAATAGCTAAATACCTCGCTCCGACCGATATAAGAGTAAATCGCCGCGCTCTCGTAGCTTATTTATAGTAACCTTATAACGCCGGCCCTTTCCTAAGCCCTTGAATAAGATATACCCGAGTACCCTATACCCGTCCCCTCCGTCGTTATCGATATAGCGCCCGACGAGGCTCCTTAGGCTAATATCCCGGCCGAGGCGCTTCCTAAGCGAAAGCCCGGCGGTTACTTTATAAGGAAGCCGCTAGCGAACCCCGCGAAGTTCTCGGGTAATACTAGGGACTATAACTTATAGAGGGCCTAGATAAAAGATAAGCTCGAGCTAGACTAGGATTACTTCGACTCGTAATAAGAACGCTAGTACTTTATTAATAGCTACTTAGATACTAATATATAGTATGTCGTGCGGGCTTATTATAAGGTAGGGGAATAAGCTGACTAGGACCCCTATATATTCTTAGCCTACCTCGATCGGTATTACGCCGACCTAAACTAAGGCGCACGCGCTACGGAAACCCTACGGAACCTTAAGTAGAGTAAGATATAGTCCTTCGCGGCTTTCTTACTTAGGTTCGAGCGCGTTCTAGCCGAGGCTAGCGGCGGCCTTTAGACTAATAGCGCTTACCTTATATTCCTATCGGGTACGATTAATTAGCGACTCCGTAACGTACTTATTCCTATAAACCTCCCTAACGACTATAGCGAGTAAGTTACGAGGGTATAGGGCGTAGCTTAAAAGCTCGAAAGCGCTAATAAGGGCTCGAAGATATAGTTCCTTCGTAGGAGGGTTATACTAGAGACTAACCGCGCGTATATTACTCGTAATAACGATAGCGATATCCGAATAGGCGGCGTTAATCGCTTATCGTAGCGGGGTAGCCGCGCCTCTAAGGGTCGGCCGCGGAAGCTTATCTCGTACTAGTCCTACGGCTAGGAGGGCTATATTAAGTAAGAGTATCCCTCTCCTAGGGTAATAAAGATTTCGTAAGATACCCGCGGCGATAGCGAAGATAACGAGGAGCCTAATACTACAGCGGGAAATATATAGCCCCGAAGTAAAGTCGGGTATCGGGGCCTACGAGAGCTAAGATTACTTATTAGAAAAGGTTTAAGAGTTTATTAAGTAATTCTTTATTAAATATATAGGTACGAATAAATAGCGTTTATACTACGAAGGCCTTAATAAATTCTAGCTATAATTATTATATAGTTATAAGCGAAGACCTTATAACGAGACTTAGCCTCCCGTTAGTAAAAGAGTATTCCCGCCCCTTAAGGGGATACTCCGAAGAGATAAAGTAAGGAAAAAGTAACGGGGTCGTAGTATTAATAGTAAAGATCTATAGCTTCGAAGAAGAAGTCTTTACTTACGTAATACCGGGTCTTAGCTAAGACCTATTTCTAGGTAACCTATAGATAGTACGTAATAAAACTAGCTATAACGCTAAGAGAAAGTAACTCTAGCATAGCTATATAGGGCTAGCGGTCCGCTTAGTTAGGGAGTAAGAACCCCGTGGAGTATAAGCGGTATAAGTAGCGAAACTTATATTAAGGAGCGTCTTCGTAGCGGAATACTAGCGAGCACGACGACGTAAGCTAAGGGACCCGGCTATTAGCGCGATCTTATTAAAAGATATAGAGGACGTACTCGTACCGAAGACGCCGGTAGACCTTAAGGACTTCGTACCGGCCGATATCTTATAAGATTTCCTAAAGTTATTCTCGCTAGATTACGCGATAGAGCTACCCTTATACTAACTAAGCATAGATTACGAAGTATACTTAGTGCGGGATAGTAATAAGAACGAAGCGCCCTTATTATAGGGACTACTCTATAAGATATCGAGAGAGGAACTCTTAGTATTACGGAAGGTACTTCGAGACCTACTCGATAAGGGTTTTATACGGGCTAGTAGCTCCCCCGCGTCGGTACCGGTGCTTTTTATAAAGAAATTAAATAGCGGAATCCGATTTTATTACGATTATCGAGTATTAAACGCGATTACGAAAAAGGATAGATACTTACTCTTATTAATCTCGGAGATACTTTATAGCTTATCTATAGTAAAGTAATTTACGAAGCTCGATATAATAGCCGCTTTTTATAAGATCCGGATAGCCTAGGGTCACGAGGAGAAGATAGCGTTCCGAACGAGATATAGGTTATTCGAGTAGACTATATACCCGTTCGGGCTAAGCGGCGCCCCCGCTATATTTTAGCGGCGAATTAATAACGTCCTCTAAGAGTTCTTAGGGGACTTCGTAACTATATATATCGACGATATCTTAATTTACTCGAATAAATCGAAGAGCGACTACCTTACGAAAGTATAGCGAGTACTTAAGGCGCTCGCTAATATAAGGCTATTATTAAACCCTAAGAAGAGCGCGTTTACTATAAAGAAGGTAAACTACCTTAGCTACGTAATAAAGGCTAAGAAGGGAGTATCTTACGACCTAGAGAAGCTACGAGCTATACGCGAATAAGAGGCGCTTACGATAGTAAAGGGAGTATAGAGCTTCTTAGGCTTCGTGAATTATTACCGCGGCTTTATAGATTATTTCTCCGATATAGCGATCTTATTAATAGTACTTACGAAGAAAGGAGTTCCTTTTATTTAGTTAGAAGAAGAAGATATAGCGTTCTCGGAATTAAAGTATAAGCTTTACGAAGCCTTAGTCTTTTAATACTTCGATACCGAGCGAGAGACTTAGCTAAAGACCGACTCGTTAGGATAGGCTATAAGAGCGACCCTAACTTAGTTAGACTCGCAAGGGAACCGCCGCGCTATCGTATATAACTCGAAGAAGCTATCGCTAGCTAAGTATAACTATAAGATCTATAATAAGGAACTCTTAGCTATTATATATAGCTTAAGAGTATAGAGGGCGGAGTTAAAAAGCTATAAGTCCTTTACGATACTCACGGACTATAGTAACCTTATATACTTCCTTACGAAGCGATAGCTTAATAAGAGGTAGGTGCGCTAAGCTATAGAGCTTTAAGAATATAATTTCTAGCTATGCTAGCTACGCTATCGCCCGGGGTGCGAAGCCGCTACGCCTAACGCGCTAAGTCGCTGTAAATAAGATATTCCCGCGGGAGAAAATAATCCTCGCACGCTCGGCCGCTTCCGGGAGATATTTCCTAGAGGCTCGCTACTAAAGAGCCCGCTTATATAGATACTAGGGAGTATTAAAGATACTAGCCTTTCGCCGCTCGCGGAGGGAATTAATATCTTCTCCGCCGATAAAGCCTTAGCGAACCTCTAGGACGAAATTATCCGCTAGGATAAGGTTTATTAGATAGTATACCGAGCGGTATCGTAACGAGAGCGCTACTTCCTTACTCGCCTAGGACTTAAGGTCTAGATCGCGGAATACTAGATTAATTCTAGCCGGGGATTACTATTCTAAGATAAAATCTAAGTTCCTAGGGGCGCTCCCGGGGATAGCGTAGATAATATAGATAGGCTACGTAGTTAATTAGTATAAAAGATTCATAAGGCTCCGTTAGTCGGCTACCTTAGATAGGATATTACTTACGAAGTAATAGCGAGGAAATTCTTTTAGCTAAGTATAACGAAGCTTATTCGTAAGTTTATCGTAGCGTGCGACGCCTACGGCCGGAATTATATTTAAAGAGAGGTAAAGTAAGGCCTCCTTAAGCCCTTGCCTATCCTAGAGCGATTACGTAATAACCTTATAATAGATTTTATTATAAGCCTACCCGAGTCGGGTTTAGATAAGGCGTAGTACCTTTAGGTTATTACGGATAGGCTAATAAAGGTAGTAACGCTCGAGGCGATAAGTAATATAACTACCGAGGCGTATATATAGCGCTTCCTTACGTACTACTACCGGTACTATAGGATACCGATATCTATCGTTAGTAATAAAGGGATAAACTAGACCGGAAGATTCTAGAAGAGCCTTTACCGACTTATAAGGGTTACGTAGCGACTAAGTACCGCTTATTACCCTTAAATAAATAGGATCTCGGAGAGGAATAACTAAGAGATCTAGGTATACCTTCGTTATTATATTAATTAAGCCTAATTAAACTAGTCGGACTAGCTACCCGTAGCGATATTAGTGCTTAATAATAGGAAGAACGCCGCTATAATAGTTAGCCCTTTCTTTTACGAATACGGCTAGGAATTATTAGCGATTTAGGTGCTAGATAGTAAGGTAAGCGAGCTACGGAGTTCCCCCGAGCTCGCTACGAGGGACTTTATCTCCCGGCTAAGAAGGGTAATAGACTTTATATAGACGGCTATCGCTACCGCGTAATAACGCGCCGAGGACGCGGCTAACTCGCACCGGCGACTTACCGAACGGTTCGAGGTTAGTAATAAAGTATAGCTAAAAATAGCGAATTACCGCACGGCGAGACTAAGTAAGAAGCTCGACGCCCTATATTATAAATATAAAGTTACTAAGGTTATTAGCCCCTTAGTGATCGAGCTTAGCGTTCTTTTTGCGATCTACCCGCGCTTTTACGTTAACTAACTATAGAGGGCGGGCCCGGGTTTAGTAACTAGTTAATAAACCGACGATACTTAACCTCCTGCGATCTTAGTTAACGAATAATAAGAATAGCTAGTTAAATATATCCTTTGCGTATAAACTAAGCGGCGAGGCCGCGGGTTACGGAGGGAATACTTAGTAAAGTAAAAGGGCTACTCCGAACTAACCTAAGAGCCGCTATTAAGCGTTAAAGATACGGCCGCGCTCGACGAATTCGAGGAAATTTACGGATCCGCGGATTTTCACGACGGTCCTAGCTAGAATACGGCGAGGTTATAATAGATACGTAGGCTTTCCGCCCTAGATATAATTAATTTTACGATATTTATACTCGACTTATAAGCGGGGGGGGGGGGGGAGGAAGTTTATTTAAGGCCTCACGGCCGTAGCTAATTAGCTAGGCTACTATAGGGAGACCGTATATTAGAACTTTTCTTAAAAAATTAAAAAATAAAAATTAGCCCCGAGGGGTCCTCTATACTTAAACTATAATAATACTATATCTAGGCTATAGGGGCCGCTTCCTCCTCCTCGGTCTCGGGCTCTTTATTAAGAGGGTTACTACCCTCGATAATAAGAAGTTTCTAGGAAGTTAGTCGATAACTTATAAGGGGGCCGTAGGGAACTTATAAAATACTCGTAGAGCGAGCGTACTATAGCCTCGAGGCTAGTATTACTATAAGTAGCGTCGGGGGCGGCCCGAGGATACTAATATAGCGCGCGTAGCGTATACTCGCTAGCGGTAAACTTTTTATATAGTTCCTAACTTATTAATATACGTTCTCTTTACGGGTATATAGCGGACTTATATCGGACCTATCGCCCGGAATAACGCCCGCGGCTTTAGCGGTAAGGAACTCTAGGGCGGTAGGGACGGCCTTAGGAGCGAGCTATAGAACGTAAGTATTAGTAATATAAGGGAGCGGCGTTTAGATTTTTTAAGAAATAGAAAACTTATAAGGATATACTTATACTTAATATTAGTATAATAGTAATACTTCTTACTACCGGAATCTATATAAGTTAGCTAGCGGGCTATACGGAGGTTATAGGATAACTTACTCTTAACGCTATAGTAAGGCGCGGCGGAGGGGTCGCTTATAAGGGCGCGGAGGTAGCGGGCGTATCTAGAGTATATAAGTAGAGCCTTTGTATTTACTACGTAGTTATATATATAAGAGCTTGCGGCGGCGGCCTAGGGGCGCTAGCTTCTTACTTAACGGCGGCGGGGGGGGGGGGGGGGGGGGTTTTGTGGGCTGTTGGTGCGGGTTATCAAGGTACTGGCTAGATAAAATTCCCAGGTGGTTTTAAAAAATTTTGGGCCGGGGGGGTTAGAGTGTCG